>NC_092724.1:72115733-72166833 GCF_047496885.1 Scyliorhinus torazame
TCAGCAAGTTTCAGGAAGCAAGAGCTGAATTAATCAAATGGCAAACTGAATCAAGGAGAAAGTGTCCACATAGTACAAAATGGACATGAGAAGGACTCAATTCACAGTCTGAAGAGGAACTGTCATAAATGTACTGGCTATTGCTGATGCCACAAACTGATATTGGGTCACTCTATCGCTGGACGGCCAGCCGGTGAAGATGGAGGTGGACACTGGGGCAGCCAGAGACTGTTTAGCAAGGACAGCTCTGACATACTGCTCTGCAACCCTCGAAGATAGTGTTAAAGACCTACACAGGAGAAGTGCTTCCATTGAGAATCCCGCCCTCTGTTTATTGTGTCAGGGACGCTTGGCTTAAGGGAAAGGAAATGTTGCGTATTGAAAAGGCTGGATGCTCCAGTCACCCAGCGTCTGTTTCTCGGCGTCGTGCCGTTCGCTGGCGGCGGGATTCTCTCTTTCCGCCGCTTGTCAATGGGATTTCCAATTGAAACCGCCCCAGGCCACTGGAAAACCCGTGGGTGGGGCTGCGCTGCCGGCGAGAACATAAAATCAGCCGCGGCGTTGTCACTGTTTGCTCACATGCAGCCTTGTGGCTAAACAGGGGCACTTTAAGAGAATGTTTGCATGATGTCATAGGATGATGTAATTGGCTATTTGCACGGGCTAACGTGGAGACTAACATCGCAGCCTGCAGTGTTAACATCTTCGAAATAAAGCTCTACCTTTTGGTCGAACCTTCAAGGCCTCCAGATTCAGTCTTGAAAACACCACAGCAAGCATGCATGACAGGGAGAAGTAGTCTGTTGGAGAGCTAGAGGTAACATTGGACTGCTTCTTGCCAGAAGTGGGGTGCTCAGCAAAAGAGGCTGAAAGGGGTATTGTGATTGCATTAGTTGTTTAAAAAGTACCTTTGCTTCAGCTCAATCCATAAATTGTCTGTTCAATAACGTTTGATCGATGTCGACTTTAGTTTGTATGTTACAATCAAAATGCTAAAACATGAAATCCTGTCCTTTAGTTATCCCTGATGGACTTTTGGAAAATTAATCTTTTTTGAAAGTTATCGGTCTCTGCAGGAAACAATTAACCAATAATTACAGCACCATTACTGAGAATTAGAAAAGCCTTTAAAATCTCATCAGTAAAAATGCCTGGTTTTCAAATGTGATACATCACAGTTAGTGGATCCATTCCCGAATCCCCAGTTTACAGTTAGTGGATTCATTCCCAAATCCCCAGTTTACACTTGGTAGATCCACCATCGATTCCCCAGTCTGCAGTTGGTAGATCCATTCTGAAGATCTCAGTTTACAGTTGGTAGATTCACTCTCGATTCCCCAGTCTGCAGTTGGTAGATCCATTCTAGAGATCCCAGTTTACAGTTGGTAGATCCACTCTGAAGATCTCAGTTTACAGTTGGTAGATTCACTCTCGATTCCCCAGTCTGCAGTTGGTAGATCCATTCTAGAGATCCCAGTTTATAGTCGGTAGATCCACTCTGAAGATCTCAGTTTACAGTTGGTAGATCCACTCTCAAGCTCACAGTTTGCAGTTGGTAGATCCACCCATGAATCCCCATAGATCCACTCCCGAGATCCCAGTTTACAGTTGGTAGATCCACTCTCAATTCCCCAGTTTACAGTTGGCAGATCCACTCTCGAGATCCCAGTTTACAGTTGGCAGATCCACTCTCGAGATCCCAGTTTGCAGTTGGTGGATCCATTCTTGAGACCCCAGTTTGCAGTTGGTGGATCCATTCCCGAATACCCAGTTTACAGTTGGTAGATCCACCATCGATTTCCCAGTCTGCAGTTGGTAGATCCACTCTCAAGGTCACAGTTAACAGCTCGTAGATCCACTCTTGAGATCCCAGTTTACAGTTCGTAGATTCACTCTAGAGATCCTAGTTTACAGTTGGTGGATCCACTCTTGAGACCCAGTTTACAGTTGGCAGATCCATTCCGAAGATCCCAGTTAACAGTTGGTGATCCACTCTTCATTCCCCAGTTTACATTTGGTAGATCCACTCTCGATTCCCCAGTCTGCAGTTGGTAGATCCATTCTTGATTCCCCAGTCTGCAGTTGGTAGATCCACTCTCAATTCCCCAGCTTACAGTTGGTGGATCCACTCTCGAGTTCCCAGTTTACAGTTGGTAGATCCACTCTCGTGATCCCAGTTTACAGTAGGTAGATGCATTCTCAATTCCACAGTCTGCAGTTGGTAGATCCATTCTGAAGGCCACAGTTGACAGCTGGTAGATCCACTCACAAGATCCCAGTCTACAGTTGGTAGATCCACTCACAAGATCCCATTCTACAGTGGTGAGATCCACTCACAGGATCCCAGTCTACAGTTGACAGATCCACTCACAAGATCCCAGTCTACAGTTGGTAGATCCACTCTCAAGATCATAGTTTACAGTTGGTAGATCCATTCTTGAGTTCCCAGTTTACAGTTGGTGGATCCACTCTCAATTCCCCAGTTTACAGTTGGTGGATCCACCCTTGATTCCCCAGTTTACCGTTGATAGATCCATACTCAATTCCCCAGTTTACAGTTGGTGGATCCACTCTCAAGTTCCCAGTTTGCAGTTAGTGGATCCACTCTCGATTCCCCAGTTTACAGTTCATAGATCCACTCTCATGAATCCAGTTTATAGTTGGTAGATCCATTCTTGTAACCAGTTTACAGTTGGTAGATCCACTATCAAGTTCCCAGTTTACAGTTGGTAGATCGACTCTCGAGATCCCAATTTTCAGTTGGCAGATCCACTCTCAAGATCACAATTTACAGTTGGTAGATCCACTCCGAAGATCTCAGTTTACAGTTGGTAGATCCACTCTCGAGGTCCCAGTTTACAGTTGGTAGATCGACTCTCGAGATCCCAATTTTCAGTTGGCAGATCCACTCTCAAGATCACAATTTACAGTTGGTAGGTCCACTCTGAAGATCTCAGTTTACAGTTGGTAGATCCACTCTCAAGCTCACAGTTTGCAGTTGGTAGATCCACTCTCGAGACTCAGTTTACAGTTGGTAGATCCACTCTCAAGGTCACAGTTGACAGCTGGTAGATCCACGTTCAAGATCCCAGTCTACAGTGGGTAGATCCATTCTCGAGACCCAGTTTGCTATTGGTAGATCCACTCTCAAGATCATAGTTTACAGTTGATATATCCACTCTCGAGTTCTCAGTTTACAGTTCGTAGATCCACTCTCGTGATCCCAGTTTACAGTTCGTAGATCCACTCTCAAGGTCACAGTTTACAGTTGGTAGATCCACTCTCAAGATCACAGTTTACAGTTGGTAGATCCACTCTCAAATCCCCAGTTTACAGTTGGTAGATCCACTCTCAATATCATAGTTTACAGTTGGTAGATCCACTCTCAAGCTCACAGTTTGTAGTTGGTAGATCCACTCGTGAATCCCCGTAGCTCCACTCCCAAGTTCCCAGTTTACAGTTGGTAGATCCACTCTCGATTCCCCAGTTTACAGTTTGTACATCCACTCTCGAGACCCAGTTTGCAGTGGGTAGATCCACTCTTGAGATCCTAGTTTACAGTTGGTAGATCCATTCTTGACTTCCCAGTTTACAGTTGGTAGATCCACTCTGAAGATCTTAGTTTACAGTTGGTAGATCCACTCTCAAGGTCACAGTTGACAGCTGGTAGATCCACTCACAAGATCCCAGTCTACAGTTGGTAGATCCACTTTCGAAACCTCAGTTAACAGTTGGTGGATCCACTCTCGATTCCCCAGTCTGCAGTTGGTAGATCCACTCTCAATTCCCCAGTTTACAGTTGTTGGATCCACTCTCGAGTTCCCAGTTTACAGTTGGTAGATCCACTCTCGTGATCCCAGTTTACAGTTGGTAGATGCATTCTCGATTCCACAGTCTGCAGTTGGTAGATCCACTTTCAAGGTCACGGTTGACAGCTGGTGGATCCACTCTCAAGATCCCAGTCTACAGTTGGTAGATCCACCCTCGAGACCCAGTTTGCAGGTGGTAGATCCACTCTCGAGATTATAGTTTACAGTTGGTAGATCCATTCTTGAGTTCCCAGTTTACAGTTGATGGATCCACTCTCGAGTTCCCAGTTTACAGTTCATAGATCCACTCTCGATTCCCCAGTTTACAGTTGATAGATCCACTCTCAAGATCACAGTTTACAGTTGGTAGATCCACTCTCAAATCCCCAGTTTACAGTTGGTAGATCCACTCTCAAGATCATAGTTTACAGTTGGTAGATCCACTCTCAAGCTCACAGTTTGCAGTTGGTAGATCCACTCGTGAATCCACATAGGTCCACTCTCGAGTTCCCAGTTTATAGTTTGTAGATCCACTCTCGATTCCCCAGTTTACAGTTTGTCAGTCCACTCCCAAGATCTCATTTTACAGTTGGTAGATCTACTCTCAAGATCACAGTTTACAGTTGGTAGATCGACTCTCAAGATCCCAATTTTTAGTTGATAGATCCACTCACAGGATCACAGTTTACAGTTGGTAGATCCACTCTCAAGGTCACAGTTTACAGTTGGTAGATCCAATCTCGAATCCCCAGTTTATAGTTGGTAGATCCACTCTGAAGATCACAGTTTACAGTTAGTAGACCCACTCTCAAGATCATAGTTTGCAGTTGGTAGATCCACTCGTGAATCCCCATAGATCCACTCCCGAGATCCCAGTTTACAGTTGGTAGATCCACTCTCAAGATCACAGTTTACAGTTGGTAGATCCACTCTCAAATCCCCAGTTTACAGTTGGTAGATCCACTCTCAAGATCATAGTTTACAGTTGGTAGATCCACTCTCAAGCTCACAGTTTGCAGTTGGTAGATCCACTCGTGAATCCCCATAGGTCCACTCTCAAGTTCCCAGTTTTTAGTTCGTAGATCCACTCTCGATTCCCCAGTTTACAGTTTGTCAGTCCACTCCCAACATCTCAGTTTACAGTTGGTAGATCCACTCTCAAGCTCACAGTTTGTAGTTGGTAGATCCACTCGTGAATCCCCGTAGCTCCACTCCCAAGTTCCCAGTTTACAGTTGGTAGATCCACTCTCGATTCCCCAGTTTACAGTTTGTACATCCACTCTCGAGACCCAGTTTGCAGTGGGTAGGTCCACTCTTGAGATCCTAGTTTATAGTTGGTAGATCCATTCTTGAGTTCCCAGTTTACAGTTGGTAGATCCACTCTGAAGATCTTAGTTTACAGTTGGTAGATCCACTCTCAAGGTCACAGTTGACAGCTAGTAGATCCACTCACAAGATCCCAGTCTACAGTTGGTAGATCCACTTTCGAAACCTCAGTTAACAGCTGGTGGATCCACTCTCGATTCCCCAGTCTGCAGTTGGTAGATCCACTCTCAATTCCCCAGTTTACAGTTGGTGGATCCACTCTCGAGTTCCCAGTTTACAGTTGGTAGATCCACTCTCGTGATCCCAGTTTACAGTTGGTAGATGCATTCTCGATTCCACAGTCTGCAGTTGGTAGATCCACTTTCAAGGTCACGGTTGACAGCTGGTGGATCCACTCTCAAGATCCCGTTTGCAGGTGGTAGATCCACTCTCGAGATGATAGTTTACAGTTGGTAGATCCATTCTTGAGTTCCCAGTTTACAGTTGATGGATCCACTCTCGAGTTCCCAGTTTACAGTTCATAGATCCACTCTCGATTCCCCAGTTTACAGTTTGTAGATCCACTCTCAAGCTCACAGTTTGCAGTTGGTAGATCCACTCTCGAATCGCTCAGTTTACAGTTGGTAGATCCACTCTCAAGATCACAGTTTACAGCCAGTAGATCGACTCCCGAGATTCCAATTTTCAGTTGGTGGATCCACTCCCAAGATCAGAGTTTACAGTTGGTAGATCCACTCTCAGGGTCACAGTTTACATTTGGTAGATCCACTCTCGAGGTCTCAGTTTACAGTTGGTAGATCCACTCTCAAGATCATAGTTTACAGTTGGTAGATCCACTCTCAAGATCACAGTTTACAGTTGGTAGATCCACTCTCAAGATCATAGTTTACAGTTGATAGATCCACTCTCAAGATCACAGTTTACAGTTGGTAGATCCACTCTCAAATCCCCAGTTTGCAGTTGGTAGATCCACTCTCAAGATCATAGTTTACAGTTGGTAGATCCACTCTCAAGCTCACAGTTTGCAGTTGGTAGATCCATTTGTGAATCCCCATAGGTCCACTCTCGAGTTCCCAGTTGATAGTTCGTAGATCCACTCTCGATTCCCCAGTTTACAGTTTGTCAGTCCACTCTCAAGATCTCAGTTTACAGTTGGTCGATCCACTCTCAAGCTCACAGTTTGCAGTTGGTAGATCCACTCGTGAATCCCCATAGGTCCACTCTCGAGTTCCCAGTTTATAGTTCGTAGATCCACTCTCGATTCCCCAGTTTACAGTTTGTCAGTCCACTCCCAAGATCTCATTTTACAGTTGGTAGATCCACTCACAGGATCACAGTTTACAGTTGGTAGATCCACTCTCAAGGTCACAGTTTACAGTTGGTAGATCCAATCTCGAATCCCCAGTTTATAGTTGGTAGATCCACTCTGAAGATCACAGTTTACAGTTAGTTGACCCACTCTCAAGATCATAGTTTGCAGTTGGTAGATCCACTCGTGAATCCCCATAGATCCACTCCCGAGATCCCAGTTTACAGTTGGTAGATCCACTCTCAAGATCACAGTTTGCAGTTGTTAGATCCACTCTCAAATCCCCAGTTTACAGTTGGTAGATCCACTCTCAAGATCATAGTTTACAGTTGGTAGATCCACTCTCAAGCTCACAGTTTGCAGTTGGTAGATCCACTCGTGAATCCCCATAGGTCCACTCTCGAGTTCCCAGTTTATAGTTTGTAGATCCACTCTCGATTCCCCAGTTTACAGTTTGTCAGTCCACTCCCAAGATCTCAGTTTACAGTTGGTAGATCCACTTCCAAGCTCACAGTTTGTAGTTGGTAGATCCACTCGTGAATCCACGTAGCTCCACTCCCAAGTTCCCAGTTTACAGTTGGTAGATCCACTCTCGATTCCCCAGTTTACAGTTTGTACATCCACTCTCGAGACCCAGTTTGCAGTGGGTAGGTCCACTCTTGAGATCCTAGTTTACAGTTGGTAGATCCATTCTTGAGTTCCCAGTTTACGGTTGGTAGATCCACTCTGAAGATCTTAGTTTACAGTTGGTAGATCCACTCTCAAGGTCACAGTTGACAGCTAGTAGATCCACTCACAAGATCCCAGTCTACAGTTGGTAGATCCACTTTCGAAACCTCAGTTAACAGTTGGTGGATCCACTCTCGATTCCCCAGTCTGCAGTTGGTAGATCCACTCTCAATCCCCCAGTTTACAGTTGGTGGATCCACTCTCGAGTTCCCAGTTTATAGTTGGTAGATCCACTCTCGTGATCCCAGTTTACAGTTGGTAGATGCATTTTCGATTCCACAGTCTGCAGTTGGTAGATCCACTTTCAAGGTCACGGTTGACAGCTGGTGGATCCACTCTCAAGATCCCGTTTGCAGGTGGTAGATCCACTCTCAAGATCACAGTTTACAGTTGTAGATCGACTCTCAAGATCCCAATTTTTAGTTGGTAGATCCACTCACAGGATCACCGTTTACAGTTGGTAGATCCACTCTCAACGTCACAGTTTACAGTTGGTAGATCCAATCTCGAATCCCCAGTTTATAGTTGGTAGATCCACTCTGAAGATCACAGTTTACAGTTAGTAGACCCACTCTCAAGATCATAGTTTGCAGTTGGTAGATCCACTCGTGAATCCCCATAGATCCACTCCCGAGATCCCAGTTTACAGTTGGTAGATCCACTCTCAAGGTCACAGTTGACAGCTGGTAGATCCACTCTCAATATCCCAGTCTACAGTTGGTAGATCCACTCTCAAGACCAAGTTTGCAGTTGGTAGATCCACTCTCGAGATCATAGTTCACAGTTGATAGATCCATTCTTGAGTTCCCAGTTTACAGTTGGTGGATGCCCTCTCGAATCCCCAGTTTATAGTTGGTAGATCCACTCTCAAGATCATAGTTTACAGTTGGTAGATCAACTCTCAAGCTCACAGTCTGCAGTTGGTAGATCCACTCGTGAATCCCCATAGATCCACTCTCGAGTTCCCAGTTCACAGTTCGTAGATCCACTCTCGATTCCCCAGTTTACAGTTTGTCGGTCCACTCCCGAGATCCCAGTCTACAGTTGGTAGATCCACTTTCGAAACCTCAGTTAACAGTTGGTGGATCCACTCTCGATTCCCCAGTCTGCAGTTGGTAGATCCACTCTCAATTCCCCAGTTTACAGTTGGTGGATCCACTCTCGAGTTCCCAGTTTATAGTTGGTAGATCCACTCTCGTGATCCCAGTTTACAGTTGGTAGATGCATTTTCGATTCCACAGTCTGCAGTTGGTAGATCCACTTTCAAGGTCACGGTTGACAGCTGGTGGATCCACTCTCAAGATCCCGTTTGCAGGTGGTAGATCCACTCTCAAGATCACAGTTTACAGTTGTAGATCGACTCTCAAGATCCCAATTTTTAGTTGGTAGATCCACTCACAGGATCACAGTTTACAGTTGGTAGATCCACTCTCAACGTCACAGTTTACAGTTGGTAGATCCAATCTCGAATCCCCAGTTTATAGTTGGTAGATCCACTCTGAAGATCACAGTTTACAGTTAGTAGACCCACTCTCAAGATCATAGTTTGCAGTTGGTAGATCCACTCGTGAATCCCCATAGATCCACTCCCGAGATCCCAGTTTACAGTTGGTAGATCCACTCTCAAGGTCACAGTTGACAGCTGGTAGATCCACTCTCAATATCCCAGTCTACAGTTGGTAGATCCACTCTCAAAATTGCAGTTTACAGCTGGTAGATCCACTCTCAAGCTCACAGTTTACAATTGGTAGATCCACTCTCAAGCTCACAGTTTACAGTTGGTCGATCCACTCATGAATCCCCAGTAGATCCACTCCCAATATCCTAGTTTACAGTTGGTAGATACACCCTTGATTCCCCAGTTTACAGTTGATAGATCCACTCTCGAGATCCCAGTTAACTGTTGGTAGATCCACTCTTGAGATCCTAATTTACAGTTGGTAGATCCACTCTTGAGATCCTAGTTTACAGTTGGTAGATCCACTCTTGAATCCCCACTTTACAGTTGGTAGATCCACTCATGAGATCCCAGTTTACAGTTGGTAGATCCACTCTTGAGATCCCAGTTTACAGTTGGTGGATCCACTCTTGAGATCCCAGTTTACAGTTGGTAGATCCACCCTCGATTCCCCAGTTTACAGTTGGTAGATCCAAGATCACAGTTGACAGTTGGTAGATCCACTCTCGTGAGCTCAGTTTGCAGTTGGTGGATCCACTCTTGAGATCCCAGTTTACAGTTGGTAGATCCACTCTCGAATCCCCACTTTACAGTTGTTAGATCCACTCGTGAGATCCCAGTTTACAGTTGGTAGATCCACTCTCAAGTCCCCAGTTTACAGTTGGCAGAACCCCTCTCTAATCCCCACTTTACAGTTGGTAGATCCACTCTTGCGATCTCAGTTTACAGTTAGTAGATGCACTCTTGAGATCCCAGTTTACGGTTGGTGGATCCACTCTTGAATCCGCAGTTTACAGTTGGTGGATCCACTCGCTAGATTCTAGTTTACCGTTAGTAGATCAACTCTCGAATATCCAGTTTACAGTTGGTAGATCCACTCTCGAGATCGCAGTTTACAGTTGGTAGATCCACTCTCAAATCCCCAGTTTACAGTTAGTAGATCCACTCTCAAGATCCCAGTTTACAGTGAGAGGATCCACTCTCAAAACCCCAGTTTACAGTTGGTGGCTCCACTCCTGAGGTCAAAGTTTAGAGTTGATAGATCCACTCTTTGAGACCTCAGTTTACAGTTGGTAGATACACTCTCAAATTCCCAATTTATGGTTGGTAGATCCACTCTCGATTCCCCAGTTTACTGTTGGTATATCCACTATCAAGATCACAGTTTACAGTTGGTAGATCCACTCTCGAGGTCCCAGTTTACAGTTGGTAGATCCAATCTCGAATCCCCAGTTTATAGTTGGTAGATCCACTCTGAAGATCACAGTTTACAGTTGGTAGATCCACTCTCAAGATCATAGTTTACAGTTGGTAGATCCACTCTCAAGCTCACAGTTTGCAGTTGGTAGATCCACTGGTGAATCCCCATAGGTCCACTCTGGAGTTCCCCGTTTACAGTTCGTAGATCCACTCTCGATTCCCCAGTTTACAGTTTGTCGGTCCACTCCCGAGATCTCAGTTTACAGTTGGTAGATCCACACTCAAGGTCACAGTTGACAGCTGGTAGATCCACGTTCAAGATCCCAGTCTACAGTGGGTAGATCCATTCTCGAGACCCAGTTTGCTATTGGTAGATCCACTCTCAAGATCATAGTTTACAGTTGATATATCCACTCTCGAGTTCTCAGTTTACAGTTCGTAGATCCACTCTCGTGATCCCAGTTTACAGTTCGTAGATCCACTCTCAAGGTCACAGTTTACAGTTGGTAGATCCACTCTCAAGATCACAGTTTACAGTTGGTAGATCCACTCTCAAATCCCCAGTTTACAGTTGGTAGATCCACTCTCAATATCATAGTTTACAGTTGGTAGATCCACTCTCAAGCTCACAGTTTGTAGTTGGTAGATCCACTCGTGAATCCCCGTAGCTCCACTCCCAAGTTCCCAGTTTACAGTTGGTAGATCCACTCTCGATTCCCCAGTTTACAGTTTGTACATCCACTCTCGAGACCCAGTTTGCAGTGGGTAGATCCACTCTTGAGATCCTAGTTTACAGTTGGTAGATCCATTCTTGACTTCCCAGTTTACAGTTGGTAGATCCACTCTGAAGATCTTAGTTTACAGTTGGTAGATCCACTCTCAAGGTCACAGTTGACAGCTGGTAGATCCACTCACAAGATCCCAGTCTACAGTTGGTAGATCCACTTTCGAAACCTCAGTTAACAGTTGGTGGATCCACTCTCGATTTCCCAGTCTGCAGTTGGTAGATCCACTCTCAATTCCCCAGTTTACAGTTGGTGGATCCACTCTCGAGTTCCCAGTTTACAGTTGGTAGATCCACTCTCGTGATCCCAGTTTACAGTTGGTAGATGCATTCTCGATTCCACAGTCTGCAGTTGGTAGATCCACTTTCAAGGTCACGGTTGACAGCTGGTGGATCCACTCTCAAGATCCCAGTCTACAGTTGGTAGATCCACCCTCGAGACCCAGTTTGCAGGTGGTAGATCCACTTTCGAGATTATAGTTTACAGTTGGTAGATCCATTCTTGAGTTCCCAGTTTACAGTTGATGGATCCACTCTCGAGTTCCCAGTTTACAGTTCATAGATCCACTCTCGATTCCCCAGTTTACAGTTGATAGATCCACTCTCAAGATCACAGTTTACAGTTGGTAGATCCACTCTCAAATCCCCAGTTTACAGTTGGTAGATCCACTCTCAAGATCATAGTTTACAGTTGGTAGATCCACTCTCAAGCTCACAGTTTGCAGTTGGTAGATCCACTCGTGAATCCACATAGGTCCACTCTCGAGTTCCCAGTTTATAGTTTGTAGATCCACTCTCGATTCCCCAGTTTACAGTTTGTCAGTCCACTCCCAAGATCTCATTTTACAGTTGGTAGATCTACTCTCAAGATCACAGTTTACAGTTGGTAGATCGACTCTCAAGATCCCAATTTTTAGTTGATAGATCCACTCACAGGATCACAGTTTACAGTTGGTAGATCCACTCTCAAGGTCACAGTTTACAGTTGGTAGATCCAATCTCGAATCCCCAGTTTATAGTTGGTAGATCCACTCTGAAGATCACAGTTTACAGTTAGTAGACCCACTCTCAAGATCATAGTTTGCAGTTGGTAGATCCACTCGTGAATCCCCATAGATCCACTCCCGAGATCCCAGTTTACAGTTGGTAGATCCACTCTCAAGATCACAGCTTACAGTTGGTAGATCCACTCTCAAATTCCCAGTTTACAGTTGGTAGATACACTCTCAAGATCATAGTTTACAGTTGGTAGATCCACTCTCAAGCTCACAGTTTGCAGTTGGTAGATCCACTCGTGAATCCCCATAGGTCCACTCTCGAGTTCCCAGTTTTTAGTTCGTAGATCCACTCTCGATTCCCCAGTTTACAGTTTGTCAGTCCACTCCCAAGATCTCAGTTTACAGTTGGTAGATCCACTCTCAAGCTCACAGTTTGTAGTTGGTAGATCCACTCGTGAATCCCCGTAGCTCCACTCCCAAGTTCCCAGTTTACAGTTGGTAGATCCACTCTCGATTCCCCAGTTTACAGTTTGTACATCCACTCTCGAGACCCAGTTTGCAGTGGGTAGGTCCACTCTTGAGATCCTAGTTTATAGTTGGTAGATCCATTCTTGAGTTCCCAGTTTACAGTTGGTAGATCCACTCTGAAGACCTTAGTTTACAGTTGGTAGATCCACTCTCAAGGTCACAGTTGACAGCTAGTAGATCCACTCACAAGATCCCAGTCTACAGTTGGTAGATCCACTTTCGAAACCTCAGTTAACAGCTGGTGGATCCACTCTCGATTCCCCAGTCTGCAGTTGGTAGATCCACTCTCAATTCCCCAGTTTACAGTTGGTGGATCCACTCTCGAGTTCCCAGTTTACAGTTGGTAGATCCACTCTCGTGATCCCAGTTTACAGTTGGTAGATGCATTCTCGATTCCACAGTCTGCAGTTGGTAGATCCACTTTCAAGGTCACGGTTGACAGCTGGTGGATCCACTCTCAAGATCCCGTTTGCAGGTGGTAGATCCACTCTCGAGATGATAGTTTACAGTTGGTAGATCCATTCTTGAGTTCCCAGTTTACAGTTGATGGATCCACTCTCGAGTTCCCAGTTTACAGTTCATAGATCCACTCTCGATTCCCCAGTTTACAGTTTGTAGATCCACTCTCAAGCTCACAGTTTGCAGTTGGTAGATCCACTCTCGAATCGCTCAGTTTACAGTTGGTAGATCCACTCTCAAGATCACAGTTTACAGCCAGTAGATCGACTCCCGAGATTCCAATTTTCAGTTGGTGGATCCACTCCCAAGATCACAGTTTACAGTTGGTAGATCCACTCTCAGGATCACAGTTTACATTTGGTAGATCCACTCTCGAGGTCTCAGTTTACAGTTGGTAGATCCACTCTCAAGATCATAGTTTACAGTTGGTAGATCCACTCTCAAGATCACAGTTTACAGTTGGTAGATCCACTCTCAAGATCATAGTTTACAGTTGATAGATCCACTCTCAAGATCACAGTTTACAGTTGGTAGATCCACTCTCAAATCCCCAGTTTACAGTTGGTAGATCCACTCTCAAGATCATAGTTTACAGTTGGTAGATCCACTCTCAAGCTCACAGTTTGCAGTTGGTAGATCCATTCGTGAATCCCCATAGGTCCACTCTCGAGTTCCCAGTTTATAGTTCGTAGATCCACTCTCGATTCCCCAGTTTACAGTTTGTCAGTCCACTCTCAAGATCTCAGTTTACAGTTGGTCGATCCACTCTCAAGCTCACAGTTTGCAGTTGGTAGATCCACTCATGAATCCCCATAGGTCCACTCTCGAGTTCCCAGTTTATAGTTCGTAGATCCACTCTCGATTCCCCAGTTTACAGTTTGTCAGTCCACTCCCAAGATCTCATTTTACAGTTGGTAGATCCACTCACAGGATCACAGTTTACAGTTGGTAGATCCACTCTCAAGGTCACAGTTTACAGTTGGTAGATCCAATCTCGAATCCCCAGTTTATAGTTGGTAGATCCACTCTGAAGATCACAGTTTACAGTTAGTTGACCCACTCTCAAGATCATAGTTTGCAGTTGGTAGATCCACTCGTGAATCCCCATAGATCCACTCCCGAGATCCCAGTTTACAGTTGGTAGATCCACTCTCAAGATCACAGTTTGCAGTTGTTAGATCCACTCTCAAATCCCCAGTTTACAGTTGGTAGATCCACTCTCAAGATCATAGTTTACAGTTGGTAGATCCACTCTCAAGCTCACAGTTTGCAGTTGGTAGATCCACTCGTGAATCCCCATAGGTCCACTCTCGAGTTCCCAGTTTATAGTTTGTAGATCCACTCTCGATTCCCCAGTTTACAGTTTGTCAGTCCACTCCCAAGATCTCAGTTTACAGTTGGTAGATCCACTTCCAAGCTCACAGTTTGTAGTTGGTAGATCCACTCGTGAATCCACGTAGCTCCACTCCCAAGTTCCCAGTTTACAGTTGGTAGATCCACTCTCGATTCCCCAGTTTACAGTTTGTACATCCACTCTCGAGACCCAGTTTGCAGTGGGTAGGTCCACTCTTGAGATCCTAGTTTACAGTTGGTAGATCCATTCTTGAGTTCCCAGTTTACGGTTGGTAGATCCACTCTGAAGATCTTAGTTTACAGTTGGTAGATCCACTCTCAAGGTCACAGTTGACAGCGAGTAGATCAACTCACAAGATCCCAGTCTACAGTTGGTAGATCCACTTTCGAAACCTCAGTTAACAGTTGGTGGATCCACTCTCGATTCCCCAGTCTGCAGTTGGTAGATCCACTCTCAATTCCCCAGTTTACAGTTGGTGGATCCACTCTCGAGTTCCCAGTTTATAGTTGGTAGATCCACTCTCGTGATCCCAGTTTACAGTTGGTAGATGCATTTTCGATTCCACAGTCTGCAGTTGGTAGATCCACTTTCAAGGGCACGGTTGACAGCTGGTGGATCCACTCTCAAGATCCCGTTTGCAGGTGGTAGATCCACTCTCAAGATCACAGTTTACAGTTGTAGATCGACTCTCAAGATCCCAATTTTTAGTTGGTAGATCCACTCACAGGATCACCGTTTACAGTTGGTAGATCCACTCTCAACGTCACAGTTTACAGTTGGTAGATCCAATCTCGAATCCCCAGTTTATAGTTGGTAGATCCACTCTGAAGATCACAGTTTACAGTTAGTAGACCCACTCTCAAGATCATAGTTTGCAGTTGGTAGATCCACTCGTGAATCCCCATAGATCCACTCCCGAGATCCCAGTTTACAGTTGGTAGATCCACTCTCAAGGTCACAGTTGACAGCTGGTAGATCCACTCTCAATATCCCAGTCTACAGTTGGTAGATCCACTCTCAAGACCAAGTTTGCAGTTGGTAGATCCACTCTCGAGATCATAGTTCACAGTTGATAGATCCATTCTTGAGTTCCCAGTTTACAGTTGGTGGATGCCCTCTCGAATCCCCAGTTTATAGTTGGTAGATCCACTCTCAAGATCATAGTTTACAGTTGGTAGATCAACTCTCAAGCTCACAGTCTGCAGTTGGTAGATCCACTCGTGAATCCCCATAGATCCACTCTCGAGTTCCCAGTTCACAGTTCGTAGATCCACTCTCGATTCCCCAGTTTACAGTTTGTCGGTCCACTCCCGAGATCCCAGTCTACAGTTGGTAGATCCACTTTCGAAACCTCAGTTAACAGTTGGTGGATCCACTCTCGATTCCCCAGTCTGCAGTTGGTAGATCCACTCTCAATTCCCCAGTTTACAGTTGGTGGATCCACTCTCGAGTTCCCAGTTTATAGTTGGTAGATCCACTCTCGTGATCCCAGTTTACAGTTGGTAGATGCATTTTCGATTCCACAGTCTGCAGTTGGTAGATCCACTTTCAAGGTCACGGTTGACAGCTGGTGGATCCACTCTCAAGATCCCGTTTGCAGGTGGTAGATCCACTCTCAAGATCACAGTTTACAGTTGTAGATCGACTCTCAAGATCCCAATTTTTAGTTGGTAGATCCACTCACAGGATCACAGTTTACAGTTGGTAGATCCACTCTCAACGTCACAGTTTACAGTTGGTAGATCCAATCTCGAATCCCCAGTTTATAGTTGGTAGATCCACTCTGAAGATCACAGTTTACAGTTAGTAGACCCACTCTCAAGATCATAGTTTGCAGTTGGTAGATCCACTCGTGAATCCCCATAGATCCACTCCCGAGATCCCAGTTTACAGTTGGTAGATCCACTCTCAAGGTCACAGTTGACAGCTGGTAGATCCACTCTCAATATCCCAGTCTACAGTTGGTAGATCCACTCTCAAAATTGCAGTTTACAGCTGGTAGATCCACTCTCAAGCTCACAGTTTACAATTGGTAGATCCACTCTCAAGCTCACAGTTTACAGTTGGTCGATCCACTCATGAATCCCCAGTAGATCCACTCCCAATATCCTAGTTTACAGTTGGTAGATACACCCTTGATTCCCCAGTTTACAGTTGATAGATCCACTCTCGAGATCCCAGTTAACTGTTGGTAGATCCACTCTTGAGATCCTAATTTACAGTTGGTAGATCCACTCTTGAGATCCTAGTTTACAGTTGGTAGATCCACTCTTGAATCCCCACTTTACAGTTGGTAGATCCACTCATGAGATCCCAGTTTACAGTTGGTAGATCCACTCTTGAGATCCCAGTTTACAGTTGGTGGATCCACTCTTGAGATCCCAGTTTACAGTTGGTAGATCCACCCTCGATTCCCCAGTTTACAGTTGGTAGATCCAAGATCACAGTTGACAGTTGGTAGATCCACTCTCGTGAGCTCAGTTTGCAGTTGGTGGATCCACTCTTGAGATCCCAGTTTACAGTTGGTAGATCCACTCTCGAATCCCCACTTTACAGTTGTTAGATCCACTCGTGAGATCCCAGTTTACAGTTGGTAGATCCACTCTCAAGTCCCCAGTTTACAGTTGGCAGAACCCCTCTCTAATCCCCACTTTACAGTTGGTAGATCCACTCTTGCGATCTCAGTTTACAGTTAGTAGATGCACTCTTGAGATCCCAGTTTACGGTTGGTGGATCCACTCTTGAATCCGCAGTTTACAGTTGGTGGATCCACTCGCTAGATTCTAGTTTACCGTTAGTAGATCAACTCTCGAATATCCAGTTTACAGTTGGTAGATCCACTCTCGAGATCGCAGTTTACAGTTGGTAGATCCACTCTCAAATCCCCAGTTTACAGTTAGTAGATCCACTCTCAAGATCCCAGTTTACAGTGAGAGGATCCACTCTCAAAACCCCAGTTTACAGTTGGTGGCTCCACTCCTGAGGTCAAAGTTTAGAGTTGATAGATCCACTCTTTGAGACCTCAGTTTACGGTTGGTAGATACACTCTCAAATTCCCAATTTATGGTTGGTAGATCCACTCTCGATTCCCCAGTTTACTGTTGGTATATCCACTCTCAAGATCACAGTTTACAGTTGGTAGATCCACTCGTGAATCCCCATAGATCCACTCCCGAGATCCCAGTTTACAGTTGGTAGATCCACTCTCAAGATCACAGTTTGCAGTTGTTAGATCCACTCTCAAATCCCCAGTTTACAGTTGGTAGATCCACTCTCAAGATCATAGTTTACAGTTGGTAGATCCACTCTCAAGCTCACAGTTTGCAGTTGGTAGATCCACTCGTGAATCCCCATAGGTCCACTCTCGAGTTCCCAGTTTATAGTTTGTAGATCCACTCTCGATTCCCCAGTTTACAGTTTGTCAGTCCACTCCCAAGATCTCAGTTTACAGTTGGTAGATCCACTTCCAAGCTCACAGTTTGTAGTTGGTAGATCCACTCGTGAATCCACGTAGCTCCACTCCCAAGTTCCCAGTTTACAGTTGGTAGATCCACTCTCGATTCCCCAGTTTACAGTTTGTACATCCACTCTCGAGACCCAGTTTGCAGTGGGTAGGTCCACTCTTGAGATCCTAGTTTACAGTTGGTAGATCCATTCTTGAGTTCCCAGTTTACGGTTGGTAGATCCACTCTGAAGATCTTAGTTTACAGTTGGTAGATCCACTCTCAAGGTCACAGTTGACAGCGAGTAGATCAACTCACAAGATCCCAGTCTACAGTTGGTAGATCCACTTTCGAAACCTCAGTTAACAGTTGGTGGATCCACTCTCGATTCCCCAGTCTGCAGTTGGTAGATCCACTCTCAATTCCCCAGTTTACAGTTGGTGGATCCACTCTCGAGTTCCCAGTTTATAGTTGGTAGATCCACTCTCGTGATCCCAGTTTACAGTTGGTAGATGCATTTTCGATTCCACAGTCTGCAGTTGGTAGATCCACTTTCAAGGGCACGGTTGACAGCTGGTGGATCCACTCTCAAGATCCCGTTTGCAGGTGGTAGATCCACTCTCAAGATCACAGTTTACAGTTGTAGATCGACTCTCAAGATCCCAATTTTTAGTTGGTAGATCCACTCACAGGATCACCGTTTACAGTTGGTAGATCCACTCTCAACGTCACAGTTTACAGTTGGTAGATCCAATCTCGAATCCCCAGTTTATAGTTGGTAGATCCACTCTGAAGATCACAGTTTACAGTTAGTAGACCCACTCTCAAGATCATAGTTTGCAGTTGGTAGATCCACTCGTGAATCCCCATAGATCCACTCCCGAGATCCCAGTTTACAGTTGGTAGATCCACTCTCAAGGTCACAGTTGACAGCTGGTAGATCCACTCTCAATATCCCAGTCTACAGTTGGTAGATCCACTCTCAAGACCAAGTTTGCAGTTGGTAGATCCACTCTCGAGATCATAGTTCACAGTTGATAGATCCATTCTTGAGTTCCCAGTTTACAGTTGGTGGATGCCCTCTCGAATCCCCAGTTTATAGTTGGTAGATCCACTCTCAAGATCATAGTTTACAGTTGGTAGATCAACTCTCAAGCTCACAGTCTGCAGTTGGTAGATCCACTCGTGAATCCCCATAGATCCACTCTCGAGTTCCCAGTTCACAGTTCGTAGATCCACTCTCGATTCCCCAGTTTACAGTTTGTCGGTCCACTCCCGAGATCCCAGTCTACAGTTGGTAGATCCACTTTCGAAACCTCAGTTAACAGTTGGTGGATCCACTCTCGATTCCCCAGTCTGCAGTTGGTAGATCCACTCTCAATTCCCCAGTTTACAGTTGGTGGATCCACTCTCGAGTTCCCAGTTTATAGTTGGTAGATCCACTCTCGTGATCCCAGTTTACAGTTGGTAGATGCATTTTCGATTCCACAGTCTGCAGTTGGTAGATCCACTTTCAAGGTCACGGTTGACAGCTGGTGGATCCACTCTCAAGATCCCGTTTGCAGGTGGTAGATCCACTCTCAAGATCACAGTTTACAGTTGTAGATCGACTCTCAAGATCCCAATTTTTAGTTGGTAGATCCACTCACAGGATCACAGTTTACAGTTGGTAGATCCACTCTCAACGTCACAGTTTACAGTTGGTAGATCCAATCTCGAATCCCCAGTTTATAGTTGGTAGATCCACTCTGAAGATCACAGTTTACAGTTAGTAGACCCACTCTCAAGATCATAGTTTGCAGTTGGTAGATCCACTCGTGAATCCCCATAGATCCACTCCCGAGATCCCAGTTTACAGTTGGTAGATCCACTCTCAAGGTCACAGTTGACAGCTGGTAGATCCACTCTCAATATCCCAGTCTACAGTTGGTAGATCCACTCTCAAAATTGCAGTTTACAGCTGGTAGATCCACTCTCAAGCTCACAGTTTACAATTGGTAGATCCACTCTCAAGCTCACAGTTTACAGTTGGTCGATCCACTCATGAATCCCCAGTAGATCCACTCCCAATATCCTAGTTTACAGTTGGTAGATACACCCTTGATTCCCCAGTTTACAGTTGATAGATCCACTCTCGAGATCCCAGTTAACTGTTGGTAGATCCACTCTTGAGATCCTAATTTACAGTTGGTAGATCCACTCTTGAGATCCTAGTTTACAGTTGGTAGATCCACTCTTGAATCCCCACTTTACAGTTGGTAGATCCACTCATGAGATCCCAGTTTACAGTTGGTAGATCCACTCTTGAGATCCCAGTTTACAGTTGGTGGATCCACTCTTGAGATCCCAGTTTACAGTTGGTAGATCCACCCTCGATTCCCCAGTTTACAGTTGGTAGATCCAAGATCACAGTTGACAGTTGGTAGATCCACTCTCGTGAGCTCAGTTTGCAGTTGGTGGATCCACTCTTGAGATCCCAGTTTACAGTTGGTAGATCCACTCTCGAATCCCCACTTTACAGTTGTTAGATCCACTCGTGAGATCCCAGTTTACAGTTGGTAGATCCACTCTCAAGTCCCCAGTTTACAGTTGGCAGAACCCCTCTCTAATCCCCACTTTACAGTTGGTAGATCCACTCTTGCGATCTCAGTTTACAGTTAGTAGATGCACTCTTGAGATCCCAGTTTACGGTTGGTGGATCCACTCTTGAATCCGCAGTTTACAGTTGGTGGATCCACTCGCTAGATTCTAGTTTACCGTTAGTAGATCAACTCTCGAATATCCAGTTTACAGTTGGTAGATCCACTCTCGAGATCGCAGTTTACAGTTGGTAGATCCACTCTCAAATCCCCAGTTTACAGTTAGTAGATCCACTCTCAAGATCCCAGTTTACAGTGAGAGGATCCACTCTCAAAACCCCAGTTTACAGTTGGTGGCTCCACTCCTGAGGTCAAAGTTTAGAGTTGATAGATCCACTCTTTGAGACCTCAGTTTACGGTTGGTAGATACACTCTCAAATTCCCAATTTATGGTTGGTAGATCCACTCTCGATTCCCCAGTTTACTGTTGGTATATCCACTCTCAAGATCACAGTTTACAGTTGGTAGATCCACTCTCGAGGTCCCAGTTTACAGTTGGTAGATCCAATCTCGAATCCCCAGTTTATAGTTGGTAGATCCACTCTGAAGATCACAGTTTACAGTTGGTAGATCCACTCTCAAGATCATAGTTTACAGTTGGTAGATCCACTCTCAAGCTCACAGTTTGCAGTTGGTAGATCCACTGGTGAATCCCCATAGGTCCACTCTGGAGTTCCCCGTTTACAGTTCGTAGATCCACTCTCGATTCCCCAGTTTACAGTTTGTCGGTCCACTCCCGAGATCTCAGTTTACAGTTGGTAGATCCACACTCAAGATCACAGTTTACAGTTGGTAGATCCACTCTTGAGATCCTAGTTTACAGTTGGTAGATCCACTCTCAAGACCCCAGTTCACCAGTTGGTAGATCCACGCTCGTGATCCCAGTTTACAGTTGGTAGATCCACTCTCAAGACCCCAGTTCACCAGTTGGTAGATCCACTCTCGAGATGCTTGTATCGATGCTGTCTGGGCTTTTGCAGAATTTAATACACAGTAACTTGCACCTGCTAGTTTCTGCCTCTGTTGGCTGAATTTCCCTGCAGCCTTTGCTGTTCTCCATTTTGCGTAGGGAGTTGGCCAACCCAGGTGGCTACAGGAAGCGCTGCAACCGAGGCCTCATGTCATTAAGGTCCTTGTGGATAATGTGGACCAGGGGCCTGTGATCCATCTCGACTGTGAATGTCGGCAGGCCGTAGGCATAGTCACGAAACTTGAGAATGCCAGTGAGAAGGCCCAGGTAATCCTTCTTGATTTGTGCATACCTTTGTTCGGTGGGCGTCATTGCCCTTGATGCGTAGGCAACCGGTGCCCAGGATGAGGTGTCATCGCATTGCAGCAGGACCGCACTGATGCCATCCTGGCTCGCAACTGTCGAGATTTTTGTTTCCCTGTCTGGGTCACAAAATTCCAAAGCGGGTGTGGTGGTGATCTTGGCTTTCAGCTCCAACCATTCTGCCTGATGGGCCGCCTTCCACTCGAAGGCAGTGGACTTCTTCACTGGGTTTTGTAGGTCTGTGGTGTGTGAGGCCATGTTTGGGATGAACTTGCCCAGAAAATTGACCATGCCCAGGAAGCGCAATACGGCCTTTTTGTCTTCCGGTACCTTCATGGCTGCGATGGCCTTGACCTTGTCTGTGTCGGGGCACACGCCCTGCTGACAGATCTGATTGCCAAAGCAACATTTGGCTCTGTTCAGCTTCAGGCCATTGGCGTGGACACGGCGGAATACCTGCTGGAGATGGGAAACATGCTCCTCAGGGGTCGTGGACCATATGATGATGTCGTCCACGTACACACAAATCCCTTCAATGCCCTCCATCGTCTGCTCCATAGAACATAGAACATAGAACATAGAACAATACAGCGCAGTACAGGCCCTTCGGCCCACGATGTTGCACCGAAACAAAAGCCATCTAACCTACACTATGCCATTATCATCCATATGTTTATCCAATAAACTTTTAAATGCCCTCAATGTTGGCGAGTTCACTACTGTAGCAGGTAGGGCATTCCACGGCCTCACTACTCTTTGCGTAAAGAACCTACCTCTGACCTCTATCCTATATCTATTACCCCTCAGTTTAAAGTTATGTCCCCTCGTGCCAGCCATATCCATCCGCGGGAGAAGGCTCTCACTGTCCACCCTATCCAACCCCCTGATCAGAGGTAAAGAACCTACCTCTGATATCCCCCCTATATCTTCCACCATTCACCTTCAATTTATGTCCCCTTGTAATGGTTTGTTCCACCCAGGGAAGATGTCTCTGACTGTCTACTCTATCTATTCCCCTGATCACCTTATAAACCTCTATCAAGTCGCCCCTCATCCTTCTCCGTTCTAATGAGAAAACGCCTAGCACCCTCAACCTTTCCTCATGATGTGATGAAATATTTCCGATGCCGAGACGATGCCGAACGGCATATGGTTATAGCAGTACCTGCCAAATGGTGTGTTGAAGGTGCAGAGCCTTCCGCTGACTCATCCAGCCGGATTTGCCAAAATCCATGTGACGCATCTAACTTCATGAAAAACCTTGCGTGTGCCATCTCACTGGTGAGCTCCTCCCACTTTGGGATGGGGTAGTGTTCACGCATTATATTCTTATTGAGATCCTTGGGATCAATGCAGGTGAGCAGGTCTCCAGAGGGTTTTTAAACCACCACCATCGAGCTGACCCAGTCAGTCGCTTCGGTTACCCTGGAAATGATCCCCTGCTGCTGCAGCTCCTTGAGCTGTTCCTTCAGGCGCTCCGGGATCCGGCGTGGTGCATGGACCACTGGCTTGGCATCAGGTCGCAGTAAGATCTTGTACCGATATGGCAAAGTGCCTATCCCGTTAAACACATCTGGATACTGAGCGAGGATGTCGTCAATGCCAGCATGAAGATCCACTTTGGAGGATGTTGTTGAATAAACCCGCTGCACCAGGTTTAGCTTTTTGCAGGCATGCGCGCACAGTAGGAATGCCCTGTCCGGCTTGACAATTTCAAACCTTAGCCATGCGTGGGTGCTCCGGTTGGAGACGAGTAGATGGCAGGACCCCAGTGCCGTGATGGCATTACCGTTATAGTCCAGGAGCTGGCAGACTGCTGGAAGGACCTTGGGGGGCTTCTTGATGCGTTTGAAGTCTGCCTGTAAGAGGAGGTTGGCAGGAGCACCTGTGTCCAGCTTGAACCGGGTAGAGCAGCGGTTGACCTGCATCACCGCACGCCATTCGTCCTCCGAATCCACAGCGAGGATGGACTGAATGCGCGATGAGTTAGGTGTGGCATGTTCACGTGTGGTAATGATGCCCACTCGGTAGGCGGACTCCAGGCACTCGTCCTCTGGATCCGTTGTACTGCCAGGATCAGAATCCTGTAATTGTCGTTGCACCTTCTGGACGCGCCATCGTTGGAATTGGGAGCGCTGGCCTCTGACTTGTGGTGCAGACCTGCACAAGGCTGCATGGTGTCCAGGCTTCCCGCAGTTTAAACATCGCCTGCCTCTTGCAGGGCAGTGTCCCTTTAAGTGGGCGTTGCCGCAGTTCGGGCACGTCATGACGTCGGCGTCGTGGCGCTGTGTCCGTTGTCGCACATGCACATTGCGGTCGGCAGACGTCTGCACCTACGCAGTGTGGGTGTCGGCCGCTTCGTTATCCCGTTCGCATCGCGTATGCGTGGGGCTCCGGGAAAAGCGCGTGAGATGGCCGCTGTCTTCAATGCTGAGGCGCTCCATCCGGGAGATGGCCTGCACACTCTCTGCCTCGTGGGAGGCAAGTTTCTCATTTTCAGCCGATTTATATTGGGAATACCGAATTTTTGCGTGCTTGTGCACTGTACATGTTTCAATCGCGACTGGCAGCGTCATATGCTTGATTTTTAAGAGCTGCTCTCTCAGAGGATCAGAGTGAACTCCAAACACGATTTGGTCTCTGATCATGGAGTTAGCAATAACACCAAAGTTGCAGGACCACGCTAGCAGGGGGAGGCGAGTTAAGAAGGCACTGAAAGATTCATCTTTACCTTGAAGACGTTGTTTGAATATGTAGCACTCAAAGATTTCATTGGTGTCCACTTCACAGTGGCATGTCCAGGATGGTCTGAAACTTTGTCTTGTCGTGGCCTTCGGTGAAGTTAAACGAGTTGAAGAGTTCGATGGCTTGATCACCCGCTGTTGAGAGGAGAAGCGCGATCTTTCTTGCATCAGACGCACCCTCGAGGTCTGAGGCTGCGATGTACAGCAGAAACTTTTGCTTGAATATCTGCCAGTTGGCACTGAGCTTACCGGAGGTCCTGAGTTGGTGAGGAGCCTGAATCTTCTCCATGGTGCCGGGATACATTTGCTGGTTGTCACGGAATGGACTGAGGTAAGCCACCTTAAATTAGTAGTCTCCTGGTATCATGTCGTGTTAGGTACACTGGTATAACACTGGCTGCAGCTGGATGCAGCTTAGATCAAAAAGATACGCCAGACCTTGAAGTTAGTTCACCATTGTGAAACCTGATTGTTTATTGAACTAGTAGCACAGTTAGCACAGTTCTCTGTGAGTTCGACTCTCTGCTAACTTAAGTGTGGTTACTCTGTCTGACTGAACCAGACTAGCTCTCAGCCACGTGGTGGAGGTGTGAGATTGTAACAACACCCTTGACTGACTCTCTAGATGTTCATCAGTGGAAAGAGGCGGAGTGTGAGTGCCTCGTGTCTTTTATAGTCCGATCCCACCTCTGAGTGTCCTGCCTGCTTATTGGTCATGTCCTGTTCTCTGTGTCCATTAGCTGCTTGTCTGTCTATCATTATGCGTATGACTGCATATCATGACAGCAACGAGATATTATAGCGCAGTTATCCACTGAGATAAAAGCAAAAGTCAAAGTGGAGCAAGAAAAACCAGATGAGGAGATGGAGGAGCCAAAGGAAATTCCAGAATTCTGCTTGACAGTCTTCAAAAATGAGGATTTACTCAGTGACATAAACAAGAGCATGATGAGCCTATCCTAAAGTATCTACAAGATGTAAACCCAAAATTTTCAGATCCTGGACCGCCAATGAGCTTTACTCTAGAGTTCAAGTTTGAGCCAAATGAGTATTTCACAAACGAGATAGTGACAAAAACATACCAGATGGAGTCGCAGCTTGATGAGTCAGACTTGTTCATCTTTGAAATCAAGGGCTGTACAGGGTGCCAGATCGACTGGAAGAAAGTAAAAAACATCACATTGAAAACCATTGAAACAAAGCAGAACCATAAGGGTGGGGGCAGTAGGAGAACAGTTACGAAAACTGTACCAAATGACTCTTTCTTCAATTCCTTCTGTCCTCCTGGAATTCCAGAGCATGCAGAGTTGAGTGAAGGTTCTGCAGCAAGATTCGCTGCTGACCTGGGAATTGTTCACTTCTTACATGAACACATAATTCCATGAGCAGTGTTATACTTCAAGGAAAATGCCATTGCAGGCGACAATGATGATTACGATGATGCTGATTACAATGGTGATCAATACGACGACGATAATTACGACAACCATGATTACGATGAGGAAAGTGAAGACTCAGGTGATGAGCCAGAAGGGGGTGACTATGAAATGCTATTCAGTTGGTTTGGCGGCAGTGACGAGGTGATCACAAGGGGCACTCAATCTGCGCAAGACAACGATAAGTGTGAAAACTCTAAGATGACGTGTGTAGAGGCTGAAAGTGAGATTGCAGCAGCAGATACATCAATTAAGAGCAAATTAACTGCACAGCCAATTGGTAACGGGAGACATAATCTCCATTTGGGGGAAATTGGCTCCAGAGCAGTATGGTGAACCTTTCTATGCCCACGGAATTGCTCCTGCAGTGGATTACCCAATATTTGAGGCCAGTCCACCAAGAGAGTTGAAGGAAGAACACATGGATACATCTTTGTCCAGTTCCCCAACGAAAGATGGAGCATATATCGTTATATCAGATGAGGATGAGCCGCTAATTGAGGCTAACATACAAAATGAAGAAGCCATGCCTAATGTTGAGGACGTTGGTCCAGCTAAGACACCGGAATGCGAGGGTGTGCAGGTCATTCCTGACGTCGCAGACTTGCCTGCAACTGTGAAAGCGTCCAGAAATATGCGGACAGTGGATACCTCACCAGTTGAAGGGCATGTAGCACAGTATTCGAGCGCAAGCACCATGAATCAACCAAACCTCCTCAATCCAGCAATGGCCCCAGAATCAGCTATTGTGACAGGAGAGCCAGAAACAACTCCAGCAGCAAGGAGGATGCCACTAGGGTCAGAAAGGAAATGAGACGCAATCAGTGAATCATTCAAATGAGAAGGAAGGGGAAGAAAAGAAGAGTTGAGGACACAGTTGGTCTACCGGGTAGCACCCGCGACAGTGAAGACACAAGCACTGGCAATACAGCTGATAAGCAAGAAAACACGCAGAGACGGAGTTGGAAGCATAGCTTCAAAGGGTTAAAAAAGCTGGTAACGCAAAAAAGACCAGCCAGAAAACCGGTCTTCCAAAAATTGAAGCGAGACCGAGTATCTATTCAAGGTTCAGAAGACCAACGGGACGATGTCGTTTCGAACGTGTAATAAGCTGTGCACAAGGAACACGTTTAAAATTTTCAGGCACATAATGTTTTATAAAGCACAGTTACATTTGTACATCTGACCTATTTGAAACTATTACCCAGATCATATTTTGTAAAGCACAGTTACATTCGTATGTAAATTTTTAACACTTCCAAAGGAAGGGGAATGTGGTGATGAGCTTGTGCACAGTTTTGTATTTAGTTGTCGACCAATGTATATAGTTATCGATGCAACCTCCACCCAGCTGGTTGCGATAGAGATCTCGAGACATCCGGCAGTTGGTAGTAAGTCGTACAAGGGGGTAGTCACACTCGAAGTAGCTTCAGGAGAATTTACTGAATTCATTTATTCGTTACTGTTTGTATCATAGTCCGTTAGTTGTCTTTCCACGTGATCATCGTATTAATAAATCATCCTCAATTCCGGGTCGCGGCGATGCGGAGCTAAGCCGCGTGAGTCGGCAGCTCCCGCAGAAACGGACTTTTGGGCCCGCTAACGGAGCCCCAACGGACCTGTAAAAAAAAAAAGCAACCCGTGGGGAAGAACGGAGGAAGCCCCCTACAGCCCTGCATGGACCGGACCCGCAGTGAAATGGCAAGGAAAACGGCCCTGGAGCAGCGGGAGAAGAAAGAAGAAAAAAACAAAATGGCGGCGCCCACGGACAGAGAGGAGATGAAAGAGTTCATCAAGTGCTGCTTCGAGGAGCTGCGTAAGGAGATTGTGGCGCCTATACTGGCAATGGTGGAAAAACTTGGAGCAACCCAGAAAGCCCAAGAGGTGAAGATTCAGGAGATCCAGGAAAAAGTGAGTGAGAACGGCGACGAGCTCGTGGGTCTGGCGGAGAGAGTGGAGCGGCACGAGGCGCTGCACAAGACGTGGGCGGGAAGACTCGAAGACCTGGAGAACAGATCAAGGAGAAACAACTTGAGGATCCTGGGTCTCCCAGAAGGAGTGGAGGGGGCCGATGCCGCGGCATATGCGGGCACAATGACCGGGACGCTGATGGGCGCGGAGGCAGGTGTCAGCTGACTTACGAGAGGGATATGGGGGGAGCAAAAAAGCTAGACGGGGATCTAGCGGGAGGGGGGGGGAAGGGGGGGAGAGGAGGGAGGGGGGGAGAGGAGAGAGATGGGGAAGGGGGGGGGGGGGAAAGGGTTGCTGCTGCACTGGCCGAAAGAGAACGGGACACAGAAGAGGTGGCTGGGACGGGGGTCCCCCAGCTGGGGGACTGGAGAGTGAGGGAGACGCGGACAAGGGACTGGCCCGGAAAACGGGGGGGTGAGAGTCCCTCCAATCCGGCTGATAACGTGGAACGTGAGGGGCCTGAATGGGCCGGTGAAGAGGGCTCGCGTGTTCGCGCACTTGAAGGGACTGAAGGCAGATGTGGCAATGCTCCAAGAGACACACCTGAAGGTGTCGGACCAGGTCAGGTTAAGAAACGGATGGGTAGGACAGGTATTTCACTCGGGATTGGACGCAAAAAATAGAGGGGTGGCAATTCTGGTGGGAAAGCATGTGTCATTTGAGGCCAAGACTATCGTAGCGGATAATGGAGGGAGGTATGTGATAGTGAGCGGTAGGTTGCAGGGGACGTGGGTGGTGTTGGTAAATGTATACGCCCCGAACTGGGATGATGCAGGATTCATGAAGCGCATGTTGGGGCGCATTCCGGACCTGGAGATAGGAGGACTAATAATGGGAGGGGACTTCAATACAGTGTTGGACCCAGCACTGGACCGCTCCAGATCAAGGGCGGGAAAGAGGCCGGCGGCGGCCAAGGTACTTAGCGGGTTTATGGATCAGATGGGGGGAGTGGACCCATGGAGGTTTGCAAGGCCGCAGGCCAGGGAATTTTCTTTTTTCTCCCACGTGCATAAGGCTTACTCCCGGATAGATTTCTTTGTTCTGGGCAGGGTGCTCATCCCGAGGGTGGAGGGGACGGAGTATTCGGCCATAGCCGTTTCGGACCATGCCCCGCACTGGGTGGAACTGGAGCTGGGAGAGGAGAGGGACCAACGCCCGCTGTGGCGGCTGGATGTGGGACTGCTGGCGGACGAGGTGGTGTGTGGGAAGGTGAGGGGGTGTATCGAAAGGTACTGGGAGGCCAACGACAACGGGGAGGTGCGAGTGGGGGTGGTATGGGAGGCGTTGAAGGCGGTGATCAGGGGAGAGCTGATCTCCGTCAGGGCTCATAGGGAGAAGATAGAGGGAATGGAAAGGGAGAGGTTAGTGGGGGAAATCTTGCGAGTGGACAGGAGATACACAGAGGCCCCGGAGGAAAGATTAATTGGGGAAAGGCGACGGCTCCAGGTGGAGTTTGACCTGCTGACCACGGGCAAGGTGGAGGCACAGTGGAGGAAGGCGCAAGGGGCGACTTACGAGTACGGGGAAAAGGCTAGTCGGATGCTGGCGCACCAGCTCCGTAAGAGGGCGGCAGCGAGGGAAATAGGGGGAATCAAAGATGGAAGGGGAGCCACGGTTCGAAGTGCAACGAAAATAAATAATGTATTTAAGGACTTTTATGAAGAGCTGTTGGGGGGGAAGGGGGGATGAGGCGATTCCTGGACCAGCTAGGGTTCCTGAGGGTGGAGGAGCAGGAGGCGGTTGGTTTGGGGGCACCAATTGGGCTGGAGGAGTTGAGTAAGGGTTTGGGGAGCATGCAGGCGGGGAAGGCCCCGGGGCCAGACGGGTTCCCGGTAGAATTCTACAGAAAATGTGTGGACCTGCTGACCCCGCTACTAGTGAGGACCTTCAACGAGGCAAGAGAGGAGGGGACCCTGCCCCAGACAATGTCGGAGGCGACAATCTCCCTGATCCTAAAGCGAGACAAGGATCCACTGCAATGTGGATCGTACAGGCCGATTTCGCTCCTCAATGTGGATGCTAAGCTATTGGCGAAGGTACTGGCCACTAGGATTGAGGACTGTGTCCCGGGGGTGATTCACGAGGACCAAACGGGATTCATAAATGGCAGGCAGTTAAATACCAATGTGCGGCGGCTCTTAAACGTGATAACGATGACATCGGAGGAGGGAGAGGCGGAGATAGTGGCAGCTATGGACGCGGAAAAAGCCTTTGACCGAGTAGAGTGGGAGTACCTCTGGGAGGTATTGCGCAGGTTTGGGTTCGGGGGAGGGTTTATTAGATGGGTTAAGCTCCTTTTCAGCGCCCCGGTGGCGAGTGTAGTGACGAACCGGCGGAGGTCGGAGTACTTTCGGCTGTACCGAGGAACGAGGCAGGGGTGCCCCCTGTCCCCCCTGTTGTTTGCATTGGCGATCAAACCCTTGGCCATATCACTTAGGGAGTCTAATAAATGGAGGGGGATAGTCCACGGGGGAGAAGAGCATCGGGTATCGCTATATGCGGATGACCTGCTGCTATACGTGGCGGAACCAATGGAGGGAATGGTGGAGGTCATGCAGACTCTGAAGGAGTTTGGAGAGTTTCCGGGCTACAAGCTTAATGTAGGGAAGAGCGAGCTTTTTGTATTACAGGCAGGGGACCAAGAAAGAGGGATAGGGGACCTACCGCTGAGGAGGGCGGAGAGGAGTTTTCGGTATCTGGGGATCCAGATAGCCAGAAGTTGGGGGGCCCTACATAAACTGAATTTGACGAGGGTGGTGGAGCAAATGGAGGAGGATTTTAAAAGATGGGACATGCTCCCGCTCTCGTTGGCGGGTAGGGTGCAGTCGGTCAAAATGGTGGTCCTTCCGAGGTTTTTGTTTGTGTTTCAGTGCCTCCCCATCGTGATCACCAAGGGCTTTTTCAAGAGAGTAGTAGGAGTATTATGGGGTATGTGTGGGCAAATAAGACCCCGAGGGTTAGGAGAAGGTTCTTGGAACGCAACAGGGACCGAGGAGGGTTGGCTTTGCCAAACCTAGAGAGTTACTACTGGGCAGCAAATGTGGCGATGATCCGTAAGTGGGTTATGGAATGAGAGGGGGCAGCATGGTAGAGGATGGAGATGGCGTCCTGTAAAGGAACGAGCCTGGGGGGCGTTGGTAACGGCACCGCTGCTGCTCTCGCCGACAAAATACACCACAAGCCCGGTGGTAGCGGCAACACTAAAGATCTGGGGCCAGTGGAGAAGACACAGGGGTGCAATGGGAGCATCGGTGTGGTCCCCGATCAGGGGTAACCACCGGTTTGTCCCGGAGAAGATGGACGGGGGGTTCCAAGGCTGGCATCGGGCGGGGATAAGAAGAATGGGGGACCTGTTCATTGACGGGACATTTGCGAGCCTAGGGGCACTGGAGGAGACATTTGAGTTACCCCCGGGAAATGCATTTAGATATATGCAGGTGAGGGCTTTTGTGAGGCGACAGGTGAGAGAATTTCCGTTCCTCCCGGCACAAGAAGTTCAAGATAGGGTGATCTCGGGGGTATGGGTCGGGGAGGGCAAGGTATCGGAAATATACCAAGAGATGAAAGAAGAGGGGGAAGCGCTAGTAGAAGAACTGAAAGGTAAATGGGAGGAGGAGCTGGGGGAGGAGATTGAGGAAGGGCTATGGGTCGACGCCCTGGGTAGGGCTAATACCTCCTCCTCGTATGCCAGGCTCAGTCTGATACAATTTAAGGTGGTTCACAGAGCGCATCTGACGAGGGCGAGGCTGAGTAGGTTCTTTGGGGTAGAGGACAGATGTGAAAGATGTTCAGGGAGCCCGGCGAACCATGTCCATATGTTTTGGTCATGCCCGGCATTGGAGGGGTTCTGGAGAGGAGTGGCGGGAGTAATATCCCAGGTGGTGAAAGTCCGGGTCAAGCCAAGCTGGGGACTAGCAATATTTGGAGTAGTGGATGAGCCGGGAGTGCAGGAGGCGAAAGAGGCCGGCATTCTGGCCTTTGCGTCCCTAGTAGCCCGGCGAAGGGTCTTGCTATTGTGGAAGGAGGCGAAGCCCCCTAGCCTGGAGGCCTGGATTAACGACATGGCGGGGTTCATAAAATTGGAGAGAATTAAGTTTGCTTTGAGAGGGTCTGCACAGGGGTTTTACAGGCGGTGGCAACCGTTCCTAGAATATCTCGCGGAGCGTTAGAAGAAGGTCGATCAGCAACAGCAACCCTGTGGGGGGGGGAAACGAGAGACTGTCTGAGGGGATGGTCGAGCGGGAGATAGCATGGAGGGTGGGGGGAAACGGTACGCGCGGCCAAGAGCCAGTGTATAAAGCTATGTAAATATACCATCTTGCCATGTATATATCTTGCTCAGGGAGAATTTGCGTTATTTTGTTACAGGGGGGGGGTTATTGTTTGTAAGGGGAAAAAATTGTGTTGTTAAAAAACCTTAATAAAAATATTTTTTTTAAAAAATTAATAAATCATCTTGCTAGTCAAAGAACGAGATGTTCTGTGTTGATCTTTACCACGGCTATAACACAGAACATAACTACTCAGTGTGGCTTTTATGGAGTTTGATACTACTTCCCTTTTCGCACTCACAATTCCTCATACCAACCCAATTCCTCAACTGTGACTAATGTTGCAGAAAAGTTCGAACCGGCAAAAGGGAGTTTCCCCATTTGCGGAATTGAATAAAACTGAGCTGCAGTTCTATGAGATTCATAAATTGAATCTCGAGTCCAGGGAGTTTTCCAGAACGATACTTCTCCAGGGACTGCTCCAGACAGACTGCTCCAGAGAGAGACTGCTCCAGACAGACTGCTCCAGAGAGACTGCTCCAGACAGATTGTTCCAGACAGATTGCTCCAGACAGAGACTGCTCCAGAGAGAGACTGCTCCAGAGAGAGACTGCTCCAGAGAGAGACTGCTCCAGACCGACTTCTCCAGACAGAGACTGCTCCAGAGAGACTGATCCAGAGAGACTGCTCCAGAGAGAGACTGCTCCAGACCGACTTCTCCAGACAGAGACTGCTCCAGAGAGACTGATCCAGAGAGACTGCTCCAGACAGACTGCTCCAGACAGACTGCTCCAGACAGAGACTGATCCAGAGAGATTGCTCCAGAGAGAGACTGCTCCAGACAGAGACTGCTCCAGACAGAGACTACACCAGACAGAGACTGTACCAGACAGAGACTGCTCCGGACAGAGATTCAACCAGACAGAGACTGATCCAGACAGACTGCTCCTGACAGAGACTGCTCCAGACAGACTGCTCCAGACAGCGACTGCTCCAGACAGAGACTGCTCCATAGAGACTGCTCCAGACAGACTGCTCCAGACAGAGACTGCTCCAGACAGACTGCTCCAGACAGAGACTGCTCCAGACAGCGACTGTTCCAGAGAGAGACTGCTCCAGACAGAGACTGCTCCAGACAGAGACTACACCAGACAGAGACTGCACCAGACAGAGACTGCTCCAGACAGAGATTCAACCAGACAGACTGCTCCTGACAGAGACTGCTCCAGACAGACTGCTCCAGACAGCGACTGCTCCAGACAGAGACTGCTCCAGACAGCGACTGCTCCAGACAGAGACTGCTCCAGAGAGACTGCTCCAGAGAGACTGCTCCAGACAGACTGCTCCAGACAGAGACTGCTCCAGACAGAGACTGCTCCAGAGAGACTGCTGCAGACAGACTGCTCCAGACAGAGACTGCTCCAGACAGACTGCTCCAGACAGAGACTGCTCTTGACAGACTGCTCCAGACAGTGGTGGCATGGATATTCTGTTGAGCTATGTCGAGCCAGTGGTAATTGTGACCAACGTGGCCAATGCTCTCTTCGACACAGCACTGTTAATGGTGGTGTACGACCGGTTAAATGGGACAACATCAGGCAACAGTGACCAGGCCCAGAAGGAAATAGCCCGGTTTTACATGATCTACAATATGATCTACTCATTGGCCCCCTTACTGACGACAGTGCTGTTGGGAAGGTGGGCAGATCGCCGCGGCCAGAAGGTTCTGCTGGTGGTCCCATTACTGGGGTATTTCCTGGGAAGACTCCTCCTGCTCTTCACCGACATTTTCCAGCTGCCTGTCAGTGTGATGTATGGATCAGCTGTGATCAATGGACTGACTGGAGGTTTCCCAGCTTATTGGAGTGGGATTAATGCCATCACTGCCTTGAGGTCAGAAGCAGCAAGGCGCAGTCTGAGGTTAAATATTTTGGAGGTAGCGTCAGGGATGGCTGGATTGCTGGGGAGTGTGGTATCTGGTCACTTCTTTCTGGTGAAAATTAACAATCAGCATGGGCTCCTGCTGATCTGTCTCTGTCTGACTCTGTATTTACTCAGTCTGCTGTACTCAGCCTTCATCCTTCGATACCCAACAGTTTGTCCACAAAGACGGCTTCCCACAGAGGCGAGTAATCTTAGCCTGAGGAGATATAGCACCGAGATGATTCTGCTCTTTACCTGTTACCTCCTGTATGATTTGGGAGTAACCGGTGGGGAGAATATCATCTCAATCTTCGTACTGAAGCCCCCATTGAGCTGGGATGCAGTCTGGGTGGGCTATGGAAAGGCAGCCTGCTACATCATGTTTCTGACCAGCTTCCTCGGAGTTCTGAACCTCTCTAGGTGTCTAGGTGACAGCTCCCTGGTGCTGATGGGAATCATCTCCAACACAGCTGGATTCACCACCATGGCCTTTGTCAGGCAAAACTCCTTGTATTTCATTGGTAAGTGACTAACTCCATTCTGATACAAGTAAAATAAACTCTGTCTTGATGAAGAGGTTCTGCACAAGTCCAGGAGTTGCAACGATTTTGGCATTGCACGTGATTCTCTGCCGAATCGCATTTCCCGATTCCGGGTCAGCCGATGGAGAATCCCGCCCAACCTATTTGACATGGTTGGCTTTTAATTTCCTTGAGGTATTACAGGGGAGCCAATGGGAGCTGGCCTCTTCCCTATTATCACATTCTGAGAATAAAGACAGGTTTGACGTCACAAGTTCAAATATCTGTCAGATATTCATCACCGAGTTATTATCTTGGCTGATGTTTCGGGATTTCAAGAGGTCTTACGTAGATTAATTTCTTGCAGAGGTTAGCTCCACATTGCTGAAACAGTCACAAATCAGAGCCCTGTAAATGTAAGGAATGAGGAAACTCATGTTGTAAAATCTCAAACGCTCTGCTCACTGTTCTGAGGTTGTTTTGTGTTGGAATTTTGAATGATTTCCACCCAAACCTTACAAAACAAATCTTTTAAAAAAACTTTTCTCCCTTATTAAATATCCTGTCAAACTATTTTGGGGAGATGATGGTGTAGTGGTGATGGCACTTTGCTAGTAATCCAGAGGCCCACGGGGATGTGGGTTCAAACCCCACCACAGCAGCTGGTGGAGTTTAAATTCAATAATGAATAAATCTGGAATTGAAAACTAGTCTCAGTAATGATGACCATAAACCATCAGCCCATTTGGTTCACTAATTCCCGTTGGAGAAGGAAATCTGCCGTCGTTACCTGGTCTGGCCTACATGTGACTCCAGACCCATAGCAATGCCCTCTGAAATGGCCAAGCAAGTCAATCAGTTCAGGGGCGATTCGGGATGGGCATTTAGAGGTGGGTCTTGCCAGTGTTTGAAGAAATAAATTCCCCTGGTTATTGACTTTGCTAAGTGACTGACTCGTAGCCACTCTACCTAGGCCCCTCGCCATTTTATACAATTGGATAAACTGTGACATTGTAAAACAAAAGTAGCCAGGGTCACAAGAGGTGAATTTAATGAGAAAGATGCAGGTTGTTAATATTCAACTGTAAATTGAATAGAGACAAAGATCCGAGACAGTGAAAGGAAACATAAATTGTTTGAAGGTGGAATACTGTGCTCAGATCCTTATATTATTACAGTCCAAATGAAGATATGCGCCTGCATTTAAATACCATTATAACCTTATAATAAAGGGACCTCGAGGGAAGAGTGATCATAATTTGTTTTGATAATTGATTGAACTCTTTGAGGAGGTAACTAAGTGTGTAGATGAAGGTAGAGCAGTTGATGTCGTATACATGGATTTCAGTAAGGCGTTTGATAAGGTTCCCCATGGATTGGCTCATGAAGAAAGTAAGGAGGTGTGGGATAGAGGAAAATTTAGCCAATTGGTTAAGTAACTGGCTACCACATAGAAGACAGAGGGTGGTGGTGGATGGAAAATTTTCAGACTGGAGACCAGTTACCAGCGGTGTACCACAGGGATCAGTGCTGGGTCCTCTGCTATTTGTGATTTTTATCAATGACTTGGAGGAGGGGGCTGAAGGTTGGGTCAGTAAATTTGCTGATGATACCAAGATTGGTGGAGTAGTGGATGAGGCGGAGGGCTGTTGTAGGCTGCAAAGAGACATTGATAGGATGCAGAGCTGGGCCGAAAAATGGTAGATGGAGTTTAACCCTGATAAGTGCGAGGTGATTCATTTTGGTCGGACAAATTTTAATGCGGATTACAGGGTCAATGGCAGGGTTCTGAGGAATGTGGAGGAACAGAGAGATCTTGGGGTTCATGTCCACAGATCTCTGAAGGTTGCCACTCAAGTGGATAGAGCTGTGAAGAAGGCCTATAGTGTGTTAGAGTTTATAAACAGGGGGCTTGAGTTTAAGAGCCGTGGGGTTATGCTGCAACTGTACAGGACCGTGGTGAGACCACATTTGGAGTATTGTATGCAGTTCTGGTCACCTCATTATAGGAAGGATGTGGAAGCATTGGAAAGGGTGCAAAGGAGATTTACCAGGATGCTGCCTGGATTGGAGGGTAGGTCTTATGAGGAAAGTTTAAGGGAGCTAAGGCTTTTCTCATTGGAGCGAAGGAGGATGAGAGGCAACTTAATAGAGGTTTATAAGATGATGAGGGGGATAGATAGAGTGGACGTTCGGAGACTATTTCCTCGGGTGGATGTAGCTGTTACAAGGGGGCATAACTATAAGATTCAGGGTGGGAGATACAGGAGGGATGTCCGAGGAAGGTTCTTTACTCAGAGAGTGGTTAGGGTGTGGAATGGACTGCCTGCTGTGATAGTGGAGTCGGACACTTTAGGAACTTTCAAGCGGTTATTGGATAGGCACATGGAGCACACCAGAATGACAGGGAGTGGGATAGCTTGATCTTGGTTTCGGACTAAGCTCGGCACAACATCGAGGGCCGAAGGGCCTGTTCTGTGCTGTACTGTTCAATGTTCTACGTTCTATAATATCAAATTGGTTTATATTGAATTTGAAAGTGATGTGGTTAAGCCCAAAACCAGGGTGGTAAATTGAAACCAAGGCAACTATGGAGGTACGAAGGGTGAGTTGGTGAAGGTAGATTGGGTAACTATATTAAAAGAAATGATACAAATATTTAAATAACTAATTCATTCAGTTGCAGCAAATAATAATAATAATCTTTATTGTCACAAGTAGGCTTACATCAACACTGCAATGAAGTTACTGTGAAAGCCCCTAGTCGCCACATTCCGGCACCTGTTCGGGTACACAGAGGGAGAATTCAGAATGTCCAAATTACCTAACGGGACTTGTGGGAGGAAACCGGAGCACCCGGAGGAAACCCATGCAGACCCAGGGAGAATGTGCAGACTCCACACAGACAGTGACCCAAGCTGGGAATTGAACCTGGGACCCTGGAGCTGTGAAGCACCAGTGATAACCACTGTGCTGCCGTGCTGCCCTCCAAATACCTTCCCTTCAGAAATAAAAACACAATGGAAAAAGTGGTCTAAATAAATAATCATAAATAAAAATCTTTATTGTCACAAGTAGGCTTACACTAACACTGCAATGAAGTTACTGTGAAAAGCCCCTAGTCGCCACATTCCAGCGCCTGTCCGAGTCTAACCATGGCTAACAAAAGGAGTTAAAGATAGTATTACATTACTGGGGTAACTTGAAGCCACAAAGCTGGTAGTTGAGGGCGTTGTTTAAACAAAGGAATTTCTTTATGTAAATAAATAACAAATGCTAACCTTAACAACAGGTCTTGCTCACAGGTCACTTCTCTCAGACTGCAATAACCCACCCAAAGTCCACGCATGCTCAGAACCCTCAACAGATGTCAGCAAAAACAATTACATAGGAGAAAGAGCATTGAACTCAAAATGACATTCTGTAACAATTATAATATTGCCAAATAGAGTAATAACCCTAAGGGTAAGAAGGATATTAGAATTCCACAGAGAGAACCAGAAAGAGCCTTTGATACTAGAATAGTGAGAGACATAAAAGCAGTTTGTAAACATTTCTGTAGAAATGTCAATAGGAGGAGACTAGTAAAAATAACCATGCAAGGCAGAGACAGGGGAAGTGGAGAGTATGGAAATTGCAGAGAAATTAAACAAATACTTTACATGTGTCTTCATGGGTGAAAAACAATTCAGAAATGATGGACCATAAGGTCGACCGAGAAAGAGGAAATTAATATTTATTTTTTAAAACTGGACAAATTAATGGGAATAAAAGATAACGGGCGGGATTCTCCATTGGCTGACGCCGAAATCACGAAACGCGATTGGGCGGTATATAGGTCCCGATGCCAAAATCACGGTGGGCGCTGATTTGACGGCAAATTGCAATTCTCCGTCACCTCGACAGCGCCGTCAATATGTTCCGGAACGCACGTACAGTAAATACTGTTTGCATATCATTTACTGGCCCGACCCGTTATTCCCCAGGAACTCCGCAATTCTCCACCTCCAATGGACCGAGATCCCAACGGTGCAGTTCACTTGTGCTTTTAAAAATCATGAAACTGGTGTCGTGGCTGATGAGGGAGAGAGAGGTGGTAAGACACAGAGAGGAGCGACCGTGGACTACTGGGCCAGTCACTGGCCGGGCTGGGGAAGGCTCTGTCAGGACCGGGGGAATGAGGCACGTGGCCGGGGTGACCCCCCAAGGGACTGGGGCACAGACCGCCATTACCACGGGCTGCAAGGCAGCCATCTTGTTGCCCACCCCACTGACCATTCACCTTGGCCCTGGTTCTGCAAAGTGACACCGGCCATCTGAGTGCCCCACCCACGTACCCCACTCTCCGCTATACCACCCCCCCACCCACCTGCCACCCGCTGGCGAGGCATCAGGCGGCCCACCCAAGGGGAATGCTGGGCAGGGGCCGCTGTGCTTGCCGCTGGCAAGGGCAGCGGCAGCTGACGGTACTCCTGGCAGCAGGGGTGGGCGCTAGGACCAGTGGCCACCACGGTGTCAGACAACGACAGGGCCAGGGGTGAGGAAATAGTTGGGGGGGGGGGGAATTTCGGGGCCGAACCCAGATTGCCAACCAGGGCCACCATGTAGCCCGGCGGACCTGGTTGGGCACAGGGGTACGCATCATGCCAACATGTCGGCCAATCACCCCTTGCAGCCAATGGATATTGGAATTCAACCAGCAATGGTGGACTACTTGCTCGTCGCTGCAGCCCTGGGGATGCCCTGCGGCTGTACGATTTGGCGCTGCTTGAGGAGGAGGAAGCTGCAGCAGTGGAGTGTGCAGCAGTAGAGTGTGCCACAGAGGAACATGTGGCAGCTGCTTGGGATGGAGAACTGGCCGACCAACAGGTCGAGTAGGAGAAGTTGCCAAGGAAGCGCCTCATGAGGCCTCGCGTGTACCAGCAGCATCTGTCATTCAAGGACCTGCCAGACCGGGCATGCCGTTGAAGACTCCAGCTGAGCAGCGAGACAGTCAACATATCTGCCAGATCATGGCGCACCTGGCACTGTGTGGGTATGGAGGAGGACACCTGCTCCCGGTGGCCATCAAGGGGGCAGTCGCCCTGAACCTCGACGTAACGGGTTCCTTCCAGCCACCAAGTGGGGACCTGTCCGGGGTCTCACAGACCTAGGTGCAGAGGTGCATCCACGCTGTCACGGAAGCCCTATATGCCCAGGCGGCTGAATACATCCATTTCAATGTGGACCGAGCCCACCAGGATGCCCGGGCAGCAGGTTCGTCGCCATCGCCGACATGCCCAGGGTCCACGGGGTGATCGACGGGATGCATGCCATTCTACGAGCACCTGCAGATGACAGGCTGCTCTATTGAAAGGGATTCCACTCGATTATCGTGCAGCTGGTATGTGACCATCAGCTGCGCATCATACACGTCTGCATCCGATACCCGGGCAGTGTGCACGGCGCCTTCATCCTGGCACACTCAACGATTGCTGACATGTTCGAGACACCCCCGTCGACGTGGTCGTGGCTGATGACACCAATCCGGAGGCCACAAGACTGACGCAGAGACCCGCTACAATGACGCCCCATACAGAGACCAGGAGCATGATTGACGGGGATGAAGATGCAGTTCAGGTGCCTGCCAGATGGTGCCCGTCTGCTGTGCCCTCCACATCATCGAGCAGCAAGAGAGGCAATGTGCTGGAGGAGGGGGCTGGAACTTCGACAAGGAGGATGTGTGGGAGGGCAAGGATGGGGCAGGACATAGAGCCCAGGCAGGCAAGGGTGGCCGAACAACGTGTCCCCACCCTCCGTCTGCAACCCCCTCCGCGCAACCAACATATCTGCTGCACTACAGGGTGCGCGCCCCTGGTTGGCAGTAACACCGGGTCTGGTCGATGGGATGAAGGATGATGACAACCCGCTCTGCGATGAGCTCTGGTTCTCCGCATCGTTTGATGTCTGGCTCCTGCCCACGGTAGCACTTTCCACCGTCCGCCTGGGAGATCCCTGCATGCGAGCTGGACACTCCATCACAGCGGGCCCATCGAATCCCTGGGGTGACGGTGGTGGGGGCGGTCGGGAGGGGGGGGGGCAGTGGTGGGAGCACCCCCCCCCCCCCCCCCCCCCCCCTCCCCAGTGTCCGCCCTTTCCACCCCCCTTCTCCTTCTCTGGCCAGCCTTGGCCAGCCCACCCCTCAAACCAATCTGCCAGAGCACCGAGACAGGTGTAACAGAGTGAACAGGTGTTTCACGTGACAACATTTGTGCCCTAGCCCCTATCACTAAACTGTGCCCTGCACCCGTGCCAACTCAAACTGTTGTCTAACATTCTGGCCTTATGGGTCCTAACGCTACGTCTTAGTGGATCCCCAGACGGTCCAGCAGGAATGAAGGCGGCCTGCTGTGATTCCTGCTCTTGCGACCTGGGTCCCCTTTGGCGGGCGTCTTCTGGGGCAATCCTTACATCGCTGGTACAGTCCCATCTTTGTGCAGACCTCTCGTCATTTTGAGCACCGCGATTAAATCTTCTCTCACCGTCTCTTCCCCAAGGAAATCTGTTTTGGGATTGAGTGAAGTTCATGGATTATGACAGGCATGGTGCTGTTGCCATGGCACACAACTTTACATGCCCCCCACCCTCCACAGGAAGCTCCTTCCCAGTATGTAGAATTCCACCCAAAGGATGGAGAGGAGTGAAAGCAGAGTCAGCAGTGGGAATGGGGCACTGTGCAAGATGCCAGAGATTGGGGGACGAGGTTTAAACACAAGGATAAAACATCAACAATTACATTTACAAAGTACCTGCAAACCCAGGAATCATCCTGCCAGGGCAAGGTGGGGGTGGGGCGATAGGGGAGGTGGCGGGGGGGGAGCTTCTTCCCTTTAATATCATTAAGACGTCTTACAACACCAGGTTTAAGTCCAACAGGTTTGTTTCGAATCACTAGCTTTCGAGCACTGCTCCTGCCTCAGGTGAATGAAGAGGTAGGTTCCAGAAACATACATATATATAGACAAAGTCAAAGATGCAAGACAATACTTTGCATGTGAGTCTTTGCGGGTAATTAAGTCTTTACGGGTCTAAACGGAGCAACTGGAGAGAGGGATAATCACAGATTAAAGAGGTGCGAATTGCCTCAAGCCAGGACAGTTAGTAGGAATTCGCAAGCCCAGGCCAGATGTGGGGAGTGAATCCAAGGTCCCGGTTGAGGCCGTGCTCATGTGTGCGGAACTTGGCTATAAGTTTCTGCTCGGGCGATTCTGCGTTGTCACGTGTCCTGAAGGCCGCTTTGGAGAACGCTTACCCGGAGATCCGAGGCTGAATGCCCTTGACTGCTGAAGTGATCCCCGACTGGAAGGGAACATTCCTGCCTGCCGATTGTCACGCGATGTCCATTCATCCGTTGTCACAGTGTCTGCATGGTCTCGCCAATGTACCATGCTTCGGGACATCCTTTCTGCAGCGTATGAGGTAGACAACGTTGGCCGAGTCACACGAGTATGTACCATGTACCTGTGGGTGGTGTTCTCAAGTGTAATGGTGGCACCCATGTCGATGATCTGCACGTCTTGCAGAGATTGCCTTGGCAGGGTTGTGTGGTGTCGTGGTCACTGTTCTGAAGGCTGGGTAGTTTGCTGCAAACAATTGTTTGTTTGAGGTTGCGCGGTTTGTTTGAAGGCAAGTAGTGGGGTGTGGGGATGACCTTGGCAAGATGCTCGTCTTCATCGATGATGTGTTGAAGACTGTGAAGAAGATGTCATAGTTTCTCCGCTCCGAGGGAGTACTGGACGACAAAGGATACTCTGTTGGTTGTGTCCCATGTTTGTCTTCTGAAGAGGTTGCGTGGTTTTTTGCTGTGTCACGTTGGAACTGTCGATCGATTAGTCGAGCACCATAACTCATGCATACAAGGGCATCTTTCAGTGTCTGTAGATGTCTGTAATGCTCCTCCTCGGCTGAGCAGATCCTGTGTACACGGAGAGCTTGTCCATAGGGGATGGCTTCTTTAATGTGTTTTAGGGTGGAAGCTGGAGAAGTGGAGCATCGTGAGGTTATCCGTGGGTTTGCGGTGAAGCGAAGTGCTGAGGTGACCGTCCTTGATTGAGATGAGTGTGTCCAAGAATGCAACCGATTCTGGATTTCTTGGTGTGCATATAGGTGGCGTAGTATCGTTGTCTCATCTGTTTGGCGGTGTTCCGCAGCTGGTCTGCTGTGTCCTGAGCGCAAGTTGAGAATATGGCCTCTATCTTGGTTTCCAGGTTGCGTTGTCTGCTGTAGAGCTGGCGGACTGAGGTGGTGTTAAGAGTGTGAGAGAGGTGCGACGGCAGAGTCTCTCAGTGTAGTCTGTGTTGTAGGTCGACTTGAGTGGGTTGCATTTCTGGAACCTACCTCTTCATTCACCTGAGGAAGAAGCAGTTCACCGAGAGCTAGTGATTCGAAACAAACCTGTTGGAACTTTAACCTGGTGTTGTAAGACTTCTTACTGTGCTCACCTCAGTCCAACACCCGGCATCTCCACATCATGCCTTTAATATCAGTTTAATAAACGTCGCTGCGAGGTCCTTCTGACTCAATCATGGCTGCAGTGTGATTGGAGCGAGTGTGAGTGAGAGAGTGAGTGAGTGAATGTGAGCGTAAGGGTGTGTGTGTGAGTGTATGTGTGTGTGAGGGTGTTGTGTGTCAGGGTGTGTATGAGAGGGTGTGTGTGTGTCAGGAAGTGTGCCGGGGTATGTGTCAGGGTGCGTGTGAGAGCCCCTGAGGGCGTGTGCGAGGGAGGGGGTATGTAAGGGTATATATGGGAGGGGTGGGGTGTGAGGGTATGTGTCGGGGTGTGTGAGGGGGTATGTCAGGGTGTGTGTGAGGTTGGGTGTGAGGGCATGTGTCAGTGTGTGTGTCGAGGGTATGTGTCAGTGTGTTGTGTGAGGATGTGTTTCTGTACCGTGTGGGAGGGTATGTATCAGTGTGTGTGTGAGGTTGGGTGTGAAGGTGTCGTGTCAGTTTGTGTGAGGGTATGTGTCAGGGTATACATGTGAATATGTGTGCGGGTGTGTTGTGCAATGGGTATGTGTGAGAGTGTCTGTGAGGGTACGGATGAGGGTATGTTGGAGGGGATGTGTCAGAGTGCATGTGAGGGTTTGTGTGAAAGTGTCGTCAGGGTTTGTGTGAGGTTGTGTGTGAGGGTGTGTTTCTGTGAGTGTGGGAGGGTATGTGTCAGTATATGTGCGAAGAGTGTGTGTCAGTATGTGTGTGAGGTTATGTGTCAGGGTTTGTGTGAGGTTGTGTGTGAGGCTGTGTGTCTAGTGCGCGTGTGAGGGTCTGTGTCAGAGTGTGCCTAACGGTATGTGTGAGGGTATGTGTGAGGGTATTTGTCAGGTTGTATGTGAGGGTGTATGTGAGGGTGAGCTTGAGGGTATGTTACAGGGGTGTGTATGAAGTTGAGTCCGAAGTATGTGTCAGGGAGTGCATGAGGGATATGTGTGAGGTTGCGTGTCAGTGTGTGTGAGGGGTATGTGTGAGAGTGTGCTGTGTGGGAGTGTATGTGACGGGCAGGTATGAGAATGCTTGTGAGGGTGTGTGTGAGAGTATGTGTCAGGGTGTGTGTGAAGTTGTGTGTCAGTATGTGTGTGAAGGTATGTGTCAGGGTGTGTATGAGGTTGTGTGTGAGGCTGTGTGTCAGTGTGTGTGAGGGTATGACTCAGAGTGTGCAAAAGGGTATGTGTGAGGGTATGTGTTATGTCTGTGAGGGTATGTGTGAGGGTGTATGTGAGGATATGTGTCAGGGTAGGTGAGGTGTGCATGAAGGTATGTGTCAGGGTCGTGTGTGAGGGGTGGGTGCGAGCGTATGGGTCAGGGCATGAGTCACTGTAATTGGTCTCTGTATTTCAAGCTGTTTCCCTGTGCTCTGTCTCGATACCCCCCCCCCCGCACTCAGGGGGGACAGACTGCCTCATTTCCATTCTTCCACAGGATGGATGTATTAAATGATCCAAATGACAAGGGCCATGTTCTCATCAAACCGGCTCCCCCTCAAATCCCAAATGCCCAATTCCGCTAAATTAGCATGTGAAAAACGCAATCAAAGACTCTTAATCGCAAATAAAAACATCACCTTGAAAACATTCAAGCCTTATCTAAGCTTAAATGTTGGAATTACTGATTTGGTATTACTGTTTCAACCTGCGGTTAAGGGAAGGGTTGTTACTATGGTTATCATCGACTAATGTCATAACATTGCACTGTTACCGTGACAGCAGTTATAAAAACATAAATGTGAACCAATGTCAGGATTGCAGTCAATCCAGTCCTCCATCCACCTGGCCTTGACCTCAGGCAGCAGGAGGATGGCCTGTAACGTAAGAGAGTAATTTTCCCTTTTATAAAATCACTTGAATATGGTCTTGGGTTTGAACAGGAGTGTGTGTGTAAATGCAGTTTCTGTCCCTGCTGTTATTGTGAGTCCCATCCTCACTCAGTGCCCTTAACATGAGGCTGGCACCTGGCCTGGATCACAGCCCCATCCTGCGGAAACTTGACATGGGATAGCTCAGTCACTGAGTCATTGACATCAGACCCAGAGTGTGAGAGCGTGAGCGTATGAGAGTGAGTGTATGAGAATGTGGAGTGTGAGTGCGTGTGAGTCTGTGTGAGTGTATGAGAGTGTGTGTACACACGGTGTGGTTGGAGTATATGTACACAGGGTGAGGGTACAGACTGTGTACACACTGAAGGTATAGTCTGTGTACACATGATGAGGATGCAGTCTGTGTACACATGGTGAGGGTTCATTCTGTATACACACAGTACACACAGTAAGGGTACAATCTGTGTACACACAGCGAGGGTGCAGTCGTGTACAGACTGTGAGGGTGCAGCGTTGTGTACACACAGTGAGGATGCAGTCTGTGTACACACAGTGAGGGGTGCAAGTCTGCGTACACACAGTGAGGGTGCAGTCTGTGTATACACAGTGAGGTTTGCAATCATGTACAGACAGTATGGGTATAATCTGTGTACATACAGTAAAGGTGCAGTCTGTGTACACACAGTGAAGGTACAGTCTGTGTACACATGATGAGGGTTGCAGTCTCTGCACACATGGTGAGGGTGCAATCTGTGATATACACACAATGAGGGTGCAGTCTGTATACACACAGTGAGTGCAGTCTGTGTAACACTGGTGAGGGTGCAGTCTGTGTACACACAGTGAGGGTGCAGTCGGTGTACACACAGTGAGGGGGCAGTCTGTGTACACACAGTGAGGGTGCAGTTGTTGTGCACAGTGAGGATGCAATCTGTGTACACATGGCAAGGTTGCAGTGTTGTATACACATAATGAGAATGCAATTTGTGTACACATGGTGAGGATGTAGTCTGTGTACACACGGCGAGGTAGAATTTCTGTACACGCAGTAAGGATACAGTCTGTATACACATGGTGAGGATGCAGTCTGTGTACATACGGTTAGGGTAGAGTTTGTGTACACACGGTGAGGATGCAGTCTGTGTACACACAGTGAAGATGCAGTCTGTGTACACACAGTGAGGATGCAGTCTGTGTACACACAGTGAAGATGCAGTCTGTGTACACACAGTGAGGATGCAGTCTGTGTACACACAGTGAGGATGCAGTCTGTGTACACACAGTGAGGATGCCGTCTGTGGTACACACAGGAGGATGCAGTCTGTGTACACACAGTGAGGATGCAGTTTGTGTACACACGGTGAGGGTAGAGTTTGTGTATACACGGTGAGGGTGAAGTCGTTGTGCACAGTGAGTGGTGCAATCTGTGTACACACGGGTGAGGGTGCAGTCTGTGTACACACGGCAAGGTTGTAATGTTGTCTACACATAATGAGAATGCAATTTGTGTACACATGGTGGTCTGTGTACACACAGTGAGGATGCAGTCTGTGAACACGTGGTGAAGATAGAGTTTGTGTACCACACAGTGAGGATGCAGTCTGTGTACACACAGTGGTTGTACAGTGTTGTGGCTTTATGTTTTCTATTTTGTGTTTTTATAGCTCGCTCTATGATGTTTGTTCTCCTGTATTCCAATGCCCACGATTCGAGCTCAGTTGTCCAAGCAGATGAAGAGGCTTCCTATGGTAAGGAATCACTACCCTGACACACAGTGGACTGATTGTTCAAAGCTCCATCATCAAAGTTGCCTGCAATTCTGACTTTTTGGGCACGATTTTACGGCCATTGCTGCGTCCAAAAAGCTGTGTGCCGTGGCGTAACGTGGCCGATAGAAGCTGGGAGACTCCGCTCCAGAGATCTATCTGGTTTGCAAGCCCTTGCAAGGTCTAACAACGATCTTGCGAGATACTGCGATGTAAATCCTGCCCATTGTGGGCGGGATAACATTTTAGCAACTCTGCATATTAAAGCTAGTCTCACTTTAATATGCAGATTCCCGAGGTGCTCGAGGCATGGGCTCTATCGCCTTCTATCATGGGTGACCGCCGTTGAGCACTGGTTGGCATTTTTTGCAACGGTGGCAATTAGGCGGTGGGGTGCCCTGCGCAGGTGTTTGGGAGAGGGGACCGACCGGAAGAGGGGGGGGGGGGGGGGGGGGTAACCCACCTGGGGGACCCGGGGACCCTCCCATAGTGTGTTGGGGCTTTGGGGGGGTCAGGGTCGCTTCAGGGGCTCCAGAGATCGGGATGCCATTTTCTTTTTTTTTAACTAATATTTTATTAAGGTATTTGAAAATTTTTATAACAGTAACATAAACAATGACATCAACATGGGAAAATAAACATTTTCCCCCAGCCCCAATCTTCACGCACCGCAACCATACAACAACAATCCACACCCCCCCCCCCCTCCCCATCCTGCCCCGCTTTGGAATACTGCATCCGCTGACATTTTAATTTTCCCCGAGAAAGTCGAGGAACGGGCTGCCACCCTCCGGGTGAACCCGACCATTGACCCTCTCAAGGCAAACTTTCTCAAGACTGAGAAACCCAGCCATGTCGCTGACCCAGGTCTCTACATTCGGGGCTTCGAGTCCCTCCACAATAACAAGATCTGTCTCCGGGCTACTAGGGAGGCAAAGGCCAAGACGTCGGCCTCTTCGCCCCCTGAACTCTCGGAGCTTCCGACACTCCAAAGATCACTACCTCCGGCCTCGGCACCACCCATGTTTTTAGCACCGTGTGTTGTGTTCTGCTTCTTCATGTAGCAGAAGCTGCTTCCTTGATGTATACTCTGACAAAGGAAGGTTCAGACTTGGAGATAGGTTTTAACACATTTATTAAACAGGCGGGTGTGATGCTTCCTGATCTGCCCCTGTCTCTCTGAGTGTCGCCTGTGGAAAAGAGACAGAGCATGTGTGCCCTGTCCTTTTATATGGGTTGCCCCCTTGTGGTAGTGTCACCTTTGGTCGTGTCCTATCTTACTGACCTATTGGTTGAATGTCTATGTGTCATGATGTCTCTGGTGCACCCTCTAGTGTTTACTTAGTCCCAGTGTATTTACATTAACCCCTTGTGTACCTACAGTGATGCATATCACCACATCCCCCCTTTTTTGTGTTACATATTTTCTGTACTTTGTTAAAGAGAAAATTGAACAAAATAGGTAGATAAGTGATGACATGTACAAATCATGATGACAGGGATGATTATACAATACCAAATAATATGTATGAGTCCAAAATTTATGAATTGGTACGGTCGAGTGGCTTTCTTCTTTTGTTGATGAAGTGCGATGTTGATGTTGATGTCATCATTGCTTGTGAACGCCGTCAGTGTCCCTGTGCTTAAGGAACCAAGAAGTCATCAGGAGGTGTTCAAATGGTCAAATCACTTCGTTGTCTGATTTGGACTTTTTTTCTATGCTTGTGGAGAGGCTCGAGTGGATGAGGTTTGAATTAACGTGGTGTCACTGGAGTCACTAGTAAACTCACTTTGATCGTCGAGTGCCTCTGTACATACTAGCTGAGGTCTAGTCCAAAGACGTGCAGGTTAGGTGGATTGGCCATGCTAAATTGCCCTTAGTCTCCAGGATTGCCCTTAGTGTTTGGTGGGGTTGCTGGGTTGAGGGAATGGGGTGGACGTGTGGGCTTGGGTAGGGTGCTCTGTCTGAGGGCCGGTGCAGACTCGATGGGCCGGGTGGCCTCCTTCTGCACTGTAAAATTCTGTGTCTGTCAGTCTCGCTGAGATGTTGCACATCCTGTACTGGGAATTGTGAAGCTTTCGTCACTTGTCGCACATACAGTGTGTTGACCTTCAGTGTCTGCTTGTTGGTTAAATGAGCTGGGTAGACTGTCAGAGTCTTCTTCTGGTGGCTCAAATAATCTGGATGGACTGTCATAGTCACTTTGTTGTTCACGTGAGCATGGTAGACTGTCATAGTCTTCTTGCTGTTCACTTGAGCATGGCATCGTCTGCTGCTGGCTGCTCAGATAAGGTTGCTAGACCTTCATGGTCTTGTTCATGTAAGGACTGCACTCTGGAGTCTTGCGTTGCTTCCATCGTGGAGTCTGTCAACAAGCTCGCTGTGGAGGCTTGTCCCGCTCTCTCTGTGGAGTCTGGCATCGTTCCTTGCATGGAGTCATGCAGTGGTCTCGCTGTGGAATCGATCTGTGCACTCTCAACGGAGTCATCCAGTGGTCTCGCTGTGGAGACATTCTGTGTTCTCTGTGTGGAGACATGCAATGGTCTCACTGTGGAGTCTGTCATCGGCTCTCTGTGCGGAGCCGGGGACTCTTTGTGGTGCGTGGACCACTCTCTGTGTGGCATCGGGGACTCTTCGTGGTGCGTGGCCCACTCTCTGTGCGGAGCCGGGACTCTTTGTGGTGCGTGGACCACTCTCTGTGTGGCATCGGGGACTCTTCGTGGTGCGTGGCCCACTCTCTGGGTGGAGTCGGGGACTCTTTGTGGTGCGTGGCCCACTCTCTGGGTGGAGTCGGGGACTCTTCGTGATGCGTGGACCACTCTCTGGGTGGAGTCGGGGACTCTTCGTGGTGCGTGGCCCACTCTCTGGGTGGAGTCGGGGACTCTTCGTGATGCGGTGGACCACCCTCTGGGTGGAGTCGGAGACTCTTTGTGGTGCATGGACCACTGTTCGTGGTGGGTGGACCACTGGTGTGGCGTCAGGCCGCTCTCTGTGGGCTTGTACCGCTCTCTGTCTCTTGGTGTCAGGCCGCAGCAGAATCCTGTACTTCTGGGTTAGGATGTCGTCTATGCTGGCTGAGGATCCTCAAATCCAAAGAACTCATCCATGTCTGTGTCGGATTCTTCAATGTACAACACATCTCGTTGCGGTTCGGATTTGGTACAGAGGCTGCCACGTCCAATGATGAAATCATCATCTGAGTCGCAGTCTTCAAGGACCATATCATCACTTTTTCTGTCGGAGCTGTCATTGTGCTCGCGATGTCCAAAGAAGTAATCAACGTCTGAGTTGTAGTCTTCAAGGACCAAATCATTTCTTTGGGCAGTGCTAACAGCTTGTTGCAGGGTTCTGCGGAGGTTACTTTCAGCTACTGGTCGAAGTTCAGGCATTGTGCTGTCGTTCCAGGTGAAAGAATTGTGTTTTCCGGCATTAGAATTTTTTTCACTATTTTGGGACATTTCCCCTTTAAGTGGGCGTGGTCCGGGCCTCTGACGTCATGACGCTTGTGAAGTAGAGTGTAGGAATGGATCACGCATGCGCAGATCGCTTTTCCTTTACGCTCTTTGAACAACTGTGCATGCGTGGCTTCTCGCGCATGCGCAAACGGACCTTCCTTTTCTGTGCACTCTTTGCGCAACTGCACATGTGCGGCTCCTTTCTCAAGAAGGCTGCCATCAAAACTGTCCTGTATCCCTGTGGCGGTAGCCGCGGAAAGGCCGGTACTAAAAACACGGGTAGTGCCGAGTCCGGAGGTAGCGATTTTTGGAGTGTCAGAAGATCCGGGAGTTCAGGGGGCGAAAGAGACCGACGTCGTGGCCTTTGCCTCCCTGGTAAGCCCGGAGACGGATCTTATTAATGTGGAGGGACTCGAAGCCCCGATATAGAGACCTGCGTTAGTGACATGGCTGGGTTTCTCAGTCTCGAGAAAATAAAGTTTGCCTGTTTTCTCAGGAAGGGGATGCCATTTTCAATTGGCGTCCCAATCTCTCGCTTCACTGAGGAATTGTGACGAGCGGAGCTCCTCGGTGCATAAAACTGGGCTGAGTGCAGCCTTGGCTGCGTTTTCCCCGCTGAGGCCCCCTATCGCAAGTGCTGTTTTATAGCTTGTTTCTCAGCAATGCAAGCTTCAGTAAATACGCAGCTAAACCCGCTCGCTATGGGACCGTGTTCCTATTTAGTTAACTCCCGCCCATTAATTAAAGGTAATCTGTGAGTGTGTCAACTCAGAGAGGAATGAAAGATTTACATTGAGATAGAACCTTTCCCATCCTCAGAATTTCCCAAAGTCGTTTCACATGTTTAGAATTTGAAAGAAATTGATGAGGTTCATAGAGAGAGTAACTAAGACATGGTCAGCCTCTCAGAATCCGAGCCAGAAGTCCAGGATGGAAAAAAAATTAAGGTTAAATACTACAGATGCTGGAACGCTGAAATAAAAACAGGAAATGCTGGAAAGTCTCAGCTGGTCTGGCAGCCTCTGTGGGGGCCAGAATAAGCAGAGTTCTGAAGAACAGTCCAAACAGACTCGAAACATTAACAAAAGTAAATGATTGCGGATGCTGGAATCTGAAAACTCTCTCCCAACAGACG
>NC_092724.1:73066933-73179433 GCF_047496885.1 Scyliorhinus torazame
GCCCTTGGAGCTGGAGGAGGCCCACCGAGTGCTGGCGAGGAGGCCCAAGCACAGCGAGCCACCGCGGGCGATGCTGATACGGTTCCACCGGTTTGCTGACCGGGAGTGTGTGTTAAGGTGGCCCAAGAAGGAGCGGAGCAGCAGGTGGGAGAACGCGGAGGTCCAGATCTACCAGGATTGGAGCGCGGAGGTGGCGAAGAAGAGGGCCGGTTACAACCGGGCGAAGGCAGTGCTGCACAGGAAGGGGGTGAAGTTCAGTATGCTGCAGCCGGCACGTCTGTGGGTCACCTATAAGGATCGACACCACTATTTTGAGTCCCCGGAGGAGGCCGTGGGCCTTTGTTCAGGCCGAAAAACTGGATTCAGATTAAGGGTCGGGGACGAGGGGTCGCGGTGGAGGGATGGTTGTTTGGGCATTGCTATGATTAGATCTGCCGGGTGGGCTCGTGGGGGGGGAGTAGGTAAACTGCTTGGGGGGTTGATGGTCAGTAGGGGAGATGGGGCCCCGTGGTGGTGGGGGGAGCCGTGGGGGGGGGGGGGGGGGTGGTTTGGGGGGGTGTGGGTTGGGGTGGGGGGGGGGGGGGGGAGGGGAGGGGGGAGGGGAGGGGGGAGAGAGGCCTGAGTTGGGGTAGTGGGACCGGGCCTGGAAAGGGAGCTGCGCCAGAGGAGGCAGGGCCGACGAGTGGAAAGCGCGGGCTTTTTCCCGCGCTTAGGGTTGAAGGGGCGGGGCAGGAACTGGGAAGCGCGGGCTGTTCTCCCATGCTGGGAGTGAAATGGCTGAGAGCCTGCTGGTGTACAAGGGGGGGGGGGGGAAGGGGAAGTTCTACACTGGGGGGGGGGTTCGATGGAGTGGCCGGGGTCAGCAGAAGTCAGCTGACTTACGGGAGTGCAATGGGGGGAGCAATGCAGCTGGGGGGGCCTAGCTGGGGGGAGGGATCGGGTTGCTGTTAGAATGGCAAGGGGGAGCTGGAGTTGGTACAGGAGGTCGGGGCGGGGGTCTGCCGCTGTGGGGAATGGGTCGTGCGGGGGGCGTGGGCACGTGGCTGGCCTTGGGAGGGCAATGCCTAGTCGGCGGGGAGGGAGGTGAGTAGCCCCCTGATCCGGCTGATAACCTGGAATGTAAGGGGACTGAATGGGCCGGTCAAGCGGGCCCGGGTGTTCGCGCACCTGAAGGGGCTGAAGGTGGATGTGGCCATGCTTCAGGAGACGCACCTGAGGGTGGTGGATCAGGTAAGGTTGAGAAAGGGGTGGGTAGGGCAGGTGTTTCATTCGGGTTTGGGTGCAAAAAATCGGGGGGTGGCGATCTTGGTGGGGAAGAGAGTGTCGTTCGAGGCATCGGGCATTGTGACAGACAATGGCGGTAGGTATGTGATGGTAAGTGGCAAGCTGCAGGGGGAGCCGGTGGTGTTGTATACGCCCCAAATTGGGACGATGCGGGGTTCATGCGGCGTATGCTTGGCCGGATTCCGGACCTGGAGACAGGGGGCCTGATAATGGGGGGGGGGGGGGATTTCAACACGGTGCTGGACCCGGCACTAGATTGCTCCAGGTCTAGGACGGGCAGGAGGCCAGTGGCAGCCAAGGTGCTGAGGGGGTTCATGGACCAGATGGGAGGGGTGGACCCATGGAGGTTTGCGAGGCCGGGGGCCAGGGTATTCTCATTCTTCTCCCATGTCCACAAGGCCTACTCCCGGATTGATTTTTTTTTTTTTGTCATGAGCAGGGCGCTGATTCCGAGAGTGGAAGATACTGAGTACTTGGCGATAGCCATTTCTGATCATGCTCCGCACTGGGTGGACCTCGGGTTGGGGGAGGAGAGGGACCAGCGCCCGCTGTGGCGCCTCGAGGAGGGGTTGCTGGCGGACGAGGAGGTGAGCGGGTGGGTCGGATGTGTATAGAGAGGTACCTGGAGGCCAATGATAATGGGGAGGTGCAAGTAGGGGTGGTCTGGGAGGCGCTGAAGGCGGTGGTCAGAGGAGAGCTGATCTCCATTAGGGCACACAAGGAGAGGGGGGAGAGGAGAGAGAGGGAGATGTTGGTGGGGGAGATGGTGAGGGTGGACATGAGGGACGGGGAGGCCCCGGAGGAGGGATTGCTTAGGGAGTGGCGTAGCCTCCAGGCTGAGTTTGATTTGTTGACCACCAGGAAGGCGGAGGCGCAGTGGAGGAAGGCGCAGGGGGCGATATATGAATACGGAGAAAAGGCGAGCCGGATGCTGGCGCACCAGCTTCGGAAGCGGGAGGCAGCTAGGGAGATCGGGGGAGTTAGGGATGGAGGAGGGAGCATAGTGCGAAAGTGGGGTGGGTATCAATGGGGTCTTCAGGGACTTCTACGAGGAACTGTACCGGTCTGAGCCCCCACTGGAGGAGGGAGGGATGGGTCGCTTCCTGGACCGGCTGGGGTTTCCGAGGGTGGAGGAGGGGCAGGTGGCGGGGTTGGGGGCGCCGGTTGGGTTGGAGGAGTTGGTCAAAAGGATAGGGAACATGCAGGCGGGGAAGGCACTGGGGCCGGATGGGTTCCCGGTTGAATTTTACAAGAAGTATTCGGACCTGCTGGGCCCGCTGTTGGTAAGGACCTTCAACGAGGCAAGGGGGGGGGGGGGGCTCTGCCCCGGACGATGTCTAGAACGTTGATTTCCCTGATCCTGAAGCAGGACAAGGATCCCCTACAGTGTGGGTTATACAGGCCGATCTCACTCCTAAATGTAGATGCAAAGTTGCTGGCAAAGATTTTGGCCATGAGGATAGAGGACTCTGTGCCGCAGGTCATACACGAGGGTCAGACGGGGTTCGTGAAAGGGAGGCAGTTGAATACTAATGTACGGAGGCTCTTGAATGTTATAATGATGCTGGCGGTGGAAGGGGACGTGGAGATAGTGGCGGCGATGGATGCGGAGAAGGCCTTTGATAGGGTGGAATGGGGGGTACCTGTGGGAGGTGTTGAAAAGGTTTGGGGAGGGGTTCGTCAGGTGGGTGAGGCTGCTATATGAGGCCCCGGTGGCGAGTGTGGCCATGAACAGAAGGAGGTCAGAGTATTTCCGGCTACACCGGGGGACGAGGCAGGGGTGTCCCCTGTCCCCCCTGCTCTTTGCGCTGGCGATTTAACCCCTGGCAACGGCGTTGAGGGAGTCGAGGAACTGGAGGGGGCTGGGGAGGAGCATCGGGTGTTGCTCTATGCGGATGATTTGCTGCTATATGTGGCGGACCCGGTGGGGGGAATGCCGGAGGTGATGAGGATCCTTAGGGAGTTTGGAGATTTCTCCGGGTACAAGCTTAATATGGGGAAGAGCGAGTTGTTCGTAGTGCACCCAGGGGACCAGGAGAGGAGGATTTGTGAGCTCCCGCTAAAAAGGTCAGAGAGGAGTTTCAGGTACCTGGAAGTCCAGGTGGCTAGGAGCTGGGGGGCCCTACATAAGCTTAACTTCACGAGGCTGGTGGAGCAGATGGAGGAGAGTTTAAGAGGTGGGACGTGCTGCCACTCTCCCTGGCGGCTAGGGTGCAGTCAGTTAAAATGACGGTGCTCCGAGGTTTTTGTTCCTGTTCCAATGCCTCCCCATCCTGATCCCTCGGGCCGCCTTCAGGCGGGTTAACAGGAGTGTTATGGGCTTTGTGTGGGCGCAGAAGACCCCGAGGGTGAGAAGGGTGTTCCTGGAGCGGTGCAGGATAGGGGGGGTTGGCGCTGCCTAACCTCTGAGTATTATTGGGCCGCCAATGTGGCGATAGTGCGTCAGTGGGTGATGGGGGGTGAGGCGACATGAAGAGGCTGGAGATGGCGTCCTGTGTGGGCACGAGCCTGGAGGCGCTGGTGACGGCGCCGCTGCCGCTTCCTCCAAGGTCCGCTTCCACCACGAGCCCGGTGGTGGCGGCTATCCTCAAAAATGTGGGGGCAATGGAGATGTCACAGGAGGGAGGTGGGGGCCTTGGTGTGATCCCCTGATGCACGATCAATTGCACAAAGACTAAAGTTGGGTACAACTGTGGCTTTATTACAGTCAGATGCGTGGCCTCCTACTTCAGCTGGCGAAATGGCAGGGCACTGGAGGTCATGAATATTTATACAATTCTCCCTGGGCGGAGCCAGCTGGCAGGAGCTCCCGGCGAACCTGTAGTGCAGGTCCTACCTTACATCCCCTAATACAGTGGTTCACCACAAAGTCTCTCAACCTTCGAATCTCCATGTCTGCCACCGTTTGAAAGTCCGTCTGCTCCTCCACCGTCTTCTCCAGCTCCTGGATCTTCTCAGCCTGGCCATCCAGCCTCTTCTCAATTCAGTCGAACGATTTCTGGAGCGGTTCCAAATGATCACTTTTCAGTGCTGGGAAGTTCTCCTGCATAACCTGCAACAGGTGCTCCATTGTCGGCTGAGCTGGTGGTGCTCGGGTCTGGACATCGGCCACATCCCTCAGAATCTCCCCTTTGACCTTGCTTGCCCACTTCTTTAGCTGTTTGCGATCCTTCCTACTTCTTAGTTCCATACACCTCTGTATGGATTCAGTGCCTGAGTGCTATTACTTTCCAATCCAGCGCAAAAAAGTCAGGGGAAAAGGTCCAAAAGCCCGGCCAGAGCGGGAGCCACCAAGTGTGCAACTTACTCCCTCATAGCCGCCACCGGAAGTCCAAACTGGCATCACTGTTTAAGACCCCCACCTCTAAGCTCTGAAAGCTGAAATTATTGGGAAAATCAGCCCTGTTTTATTTGTGTGATCCTGGTAAGGGCTGCTGATGTCCCTTGTTCTTTGCCTCTTGTGAAATGAGAGTTGCCAACCCTCCAGGTTTGCCCTGGAGTCTTCAGGAATTAAAGATGAACCTTCCAAGGACAACATCACCGAGGAGTTCAACAGAATTGTTTTGTTGGATCCAATGGAATTGGATTGATTTACCTTTGAGCTGTTTGACCAGGTTGAACAGGTGGAACCTGGACTGGGTTGCTGTGCCCTCCAAGCGAGGGGCACGTGCCCTCCATTATGGGGGCCCCATGCGGGTACATCAGAAAGGATCCAGGATTCACTCTCAACAATTAAATCACCTCAATGGGGAATTGTTACTCATAAAATTTTACCTCACAAACAAGGTCATTCAGCCCTTCATTCTTCCAGCAGTTGCTTGTGTCCAGATGGTGAGGGTATTACCTGTAGACTAACTCTAGCTGTAGATCGGGTTGCTGCTGCCCTGCCATCTTAGAACTGGCCATCTTCAGTTGGGCCTATTGCTGGTGGTTTAATCACATGACTCCCAGGTTCAATTTCTTCACCTAGTCAAACATCCCCCCCCCCCCCCCCCCCCCCCCCCCCAAATACCACCCGCAACATTATTCTAACTAGTACAGTGTGTTCACAGGAAATAAAATTATCCTTTTTATTAATGCTGCTGTGATTTTGCTCTCGAGGTTTCTCCTGGAGATGAATCTTTGGTCTCTGAAGACTCCAGGACAATCCTGGCAGGTTGGGAACTCCAGACATTGGAGAATGGGCAAACGTCCCTCTCTGTACAGAGCCTCATGTTGGTCACAGGGTTTTAGTGTTTAACCGAGGTTCAGTAAATCCCAGGGTAAATCACTCGGCCTTAATTGGTAACTCTGTGGGAAGAATGGCCGCTTACCCTGTCCTAAAAAAACGACCGAAATTCGAACCAAACCTCCCGAACTGAAATATTTTGGCAATTCTGCTGCTCGCAGAAAAATACTTTTCACTGTACCTCGGTACACGTGACAATAAACAAATCCAATCCAATCCAATTCCTTGGAGTTACAGAATCTTAAAAAGAACTGCGAGTATTTAGATAATCTCAGAATGTACTTTGCAGCCAGTGGAGTGCTTTTCAAGTGTGGTCACTGTTGCAATGTAGCAAAGATGGCAGAAAATATGGGCATAGCAAGCTCCCACAGGCAGCCATGTGATAATGACCATATAACCTGTGACCAATAAAAACTCTCGTGCTGTTCTTCATCTTTAGTATCCACCAGAGAGACCGGAACTTTGGATTCCTGTCTTCAATAGACAATTTCTCGATCAGTGCAGCACTCCTTCAGAGTGGAAGGCGAGTCTGGAATATAGGCTGAAAGTGGGATTTGAACTCTCAATCTCTTGACCAGTGGATAAAAGGATTACCAATGAGCCACACACCTTGTATAGTTGTGTGCACTTAGTCGGTACTTTCAACATGTCTATAGCTGCTGATCTTTTGAAGGAGGAAATAATAAAGGAGTGTGGGCGGAATTCCATGAAAACGTTTCTAAGTTTATTTGTGGTGGGTTTTCAGGGAGTTTCCGGCCGCTATTCAATGACAGTTAGACACGTTTTGGGCCAAGTGGAGTTTTTCACCGGTTTAACCCTAACTTAAATATTTTTCAGCACTGGGGAGCTGAACTCCAAGATCGGGCCGACATTTGGAAAGGGTGCCCCGATCTTTAAGTGAGCTTGTGGGCCCCCACCAATGGGAAATGTCACCCATCACACATATGGGCACTAACCCCACCCAAGTGAGGACACCCCACTATGGGGACCTGTGGGCCCCCCTCTTCAGGCCTCCCAGAGGCCCGTATATACCTGCCCTGCACGCTCCTACCCTTCAAACCCTCCGTTCATGGGCGCTGTTAAGGCCCTGAAACTTGGCAGTGCCGCCCTGGCACCTGGGCACCATTGTACTGCCACCCTGGCACCCAGGTCGTGCTCCGGCCAGCCTGACAATGCCACCCGGGCACCTTGGCAGTGCCAGGGTGGCAGTGCCAAGGTGCGCACTTTCCAGTGGGAGGGCCAGGGGGCCATCCAGCACTATCTCTGACCACCCAGGGGCCTCCAATGGACTGGGTGCCTTTCCGCCTGGTCCACAATCTTGTGGACCAGTACTGATTGGCGCCTGGCTGTAGCCTCTCTGGGGAGGCCGGTAAATCGAGGAAGACCTGTAGATGCCAGGTAGGTAGGCCTTGTGTAGGTTTACAACCTACTTTAGCGAGCGCCGTTTGGTCCCAGCCCTTTTAGGCGGAGTTCCAATTCTGATGTCTCGCAGGACTTGGGAGTATCCCGTGAGGCACGGTGGCTGCCGGGAGGACACGTGCGAGACCTCTCCCAGATTCATCGGCCACCTTGTGCTCTCGCTCAACCGCAATGCGGCCACTGGATTGCACCCTGTGTGTCGAGTGGGCTCTCCGTATTATGGGCTCTCCATATTATCCTATCATCATCATCATCATCTTTAATCCCCTTTTTAAAAATACATTTAGAGTACCCAATTTTTTTTCCAATTAAGGGGCAATTTAGCGTGGCCAATCCAACTACCCTGCACATCTTTGGGTTGTGGGGGCGAAACCCACGCAAACACGGGGAGAGTGTGCAAAACCCACATGGACAGTGACCCAGAGCCTTGATTGAACCTGGGACCTCGGCACCGTGAGGCAGCAATGCTAACCACTCTGCCACCGTGCTGCCCGAATCCCCATTTTAAACAAGCCCCTTTCTAATATTTTAATAACCGTTCAGTATGACCAAGTTGGAATTTGTGGCATTGCCATCTGATTTCATCAGCAATCATGTTAATCTTTTCAGTATTGAAGGAGTTTCCTTCGATACTAAGGCTATTGTCTCTCTCCACACTCATAACTGACACACAAACCCCACCCAGCAATGGACAGACATCCTGTTTCACTGAGTTTCCTCTAACAATCAATTGTTGCCTCACTGTTTGTTGAGCCATTCTCTGCAGAGCTTCTTTATATTAGTAAACATTCAAATCCGCCAATGAACGAGGACTGAGAGTTACTTTGTAAAGTGCCAAGTCTGTGAAACTGAAATATAGAGCAGCAGCGCTAAGGCTTGGAATGGTGGGGTCAGTGTGCCAGGATGCAGGAGATTGAGGGGGAGATGGGAAATACTGAGAACGAGGGTTGGAAAAAGCAGCAAGCAGTTCAAAACCATTAATTTGACTCTTTGGACAGAGTGTCTATGAGTCCGCCTATTGAGTCCACAGTGTGAGGTTTAATCCAGTACTGTTTTTGCCTCTCCCCTGGTACTTTTTGGCGTCAGAGGGAGAGATTTGGATTACTGAGGCATTGGGACCGAATCTCAGGAAAATGGGACTGTACAAACTGCTTGGGTTGCATCACAGTAAGACCGGGACCAATATCCCCTCAGGGTATTTGCTTATGCTGTGTGGCAGGTGCTTGGGGCCCTGAGCAGGCAGACACAGGAGAGAAACAAAGATAGAAATGAAAGAAAAGTAGAAAGCAAAATCAGAGCAAATGAGGGCTAGCAGCAAATAGGGCCACAGTAAAAACGCTGTGAAAATGTTAAGACAAGTCTAAAGGATCTGAATTCATGGAACATTCACAGTAACCCTTTGCCTCGCCCTCGCACTCTTCCTTGCCCCTTAGCGTCCCAAGGTGCATCTTCAGTTGTGTGTTCAGTTTCAGATGATTCAAAGATTTGCGCCAATGCATTTCAAAGGCTCCAGTCTTGTTATAGAACTATATAATCCCTACAGTGCAGGAGAAGGCTATTTGGTCCATCTAGTCTATTGTCCCCCTTACACCCACAACCCTGTAACGCCATCTAACTTTTGGACACCAAGGGGCAATTTATCATGGCCAATCCACATAACCCGCATATCTTTGGACTTTGGACAGAAAACTGGAGCACCCGGAGGAAACCCACACAGACACGGGGAGAACGTGCAGACTCCACACACAGTCATCCAAGGCTGGAATTGAACCCGGGACCCTGGCGCTGTGGGGCAGCAGTCCTAACCACTCTGCCACCGTGCCACATTTTATGTGGCTCATGAATTCTGTACTTAATAGATACAGCGTGAATGGGCATGTTGGCAGGGCGGAGGTTTGGGGAGGATGGAGGGGTATGGGCGATATGAGGGACATGGGATGAGGGTTTAAGGGCTTAACACCCATGTGGAAAACTGGGCCGATATCCCAGTGAATAGAGGCAGTCCATCTAATCTGCTGGCTCCATAATCCGTCCACCTCCATTTCTACCTAATAATAACCTTTTATTGTCACAAGAATGCAGTTACTGTGACAATCCCCTACTCGCCACATTCCGGCGCTTGTTCGGGTAAGCTGCTACGGGAATTGAACCTGCGGGTCTTGTTCTGCATCACAAACCAGCTGTCTAGCCCACTGAGCTAAACCAGCCCTTCTGGGGCCTGGGTCAGGAAGCGGCAGCCCCGACTCCAGTCCAACTCCGATGTCCAGAATCCAACTCAGGAATTTAACATCGGGAAATCTCCCGCTTCCCAAACCAAAGAGGAAAGTTCAGCCGCCTGTGTCTGTCAAATCCTGCAACAGTTTATTAAAAACTCAGTAAAGATTGCAATTGCAATGTTTGAAGATTGTTCCCTCTCAGTTTGGCAGGTATCCTGGTTTCATTTACATTTCTGATGTTGCTGTGAAGAGGGTGAACTCTCACTAGTGATATGGGATGGAGGTTCAGCCCACCGTGTGGAATGCAAATGAGATTTCCCAGTACTCAGTCAGTTTGAGATAATAGTTTTCCAAAATATCCTGCAAATATTTTCAGCTCACCCCTTCATCCTCTCTGCAGAATAGATGTTCCTGGTTCCAAAAGAGAAAATGCTGGAAAATCTCAGCATGTCTGGCAGCATCTGTAAGGAGAGAAAAGAGCTAACATTTTGAGTCCAGATGACCCTTTGTCAAAGATGGAGCTTTTGTCAAAGGGTGAGCTTTGACAAAGGATCACCTGGACTTGAAAGGTTAGCTCTTTTCTCTCCCTACAGATGCTGCCAGACCAGCTGAGATTTTCCAGCATTTTCTCTTTTGGTTTCAGATTTCAGCATCTGCCACAATTTGCTTTTATCCGGATGTTCCTGGTGAATGGCGGTAAATCTCCGACTGTAATGATGAATTTTTCCCGCTGGCAGTGCATTCCCGCCCACATGTTTCCCAGCAGCATGGGATGGTTTCAATGGGAAATCCCATTGGGGGCGGCACGGTAGCACAGTGGTTAGCACTGTTACTTCACAGCTCCAGGGTCCGAGGTTTGATTCCCAGCTTGGGTCACTGTCTGTGCGGAGTCTGCACGTTCTTCCCGGGTCTGCATGGGTTTCCTCCGGGTGCTCCGGTTTCCTCCCACAATCCAAAGATGGGCAGGTTAGGTGGATTGGCCATGATAAATTACCCTTCGTGGGATTGCTGCTTTACAAGACTAGGGTGGAGGCATGGGCTTGGATAGGCTCCTCTCTTTCCAAGGGCCAGTGCAGACTCGGTGGGCCGAATGGCCTCCTGCATTGTAAATTCTATGATGCTATGAAATCCCATTGTCAAGCGGCGGGAAGATAGAATCCCGTCGCCAGCGAACGTCACGCCACCAAGACTCATGTGGCTGGGGGAACGGAGAATCCAGCCCAGTGCCGAGAACAAAGTGAGATATGCAAGTATCATGGGCAGGATTCTCTGACTCCGGGCCGAGTCAGAGAATTGCCGGGCCCGGCACGATTCATGCAATGCGGGCCCGGCACGATTCATGCAATGCCGCCCCGACGCTGGTCCGTCGATTCTCTGGTCACCAGAGAATCGGCGTCGGGGTGGCGCCGGTCGGGGGCCTCTCTACGTGGCCTCCCCCCACCGATTCTCCGCTCGGGATGGACCAAGAGGCAGCCGAGATAGGCCAAGTCCCGCTGGCGGCGTTCACATGTGGTCCTACCCGGTGGGTCCTCGGCATCCATCCTGCGGGGGTGGCCTGGGGAGGGGGAGTCCGACCCCGTGGGGGCCTCCACTGTGGCCTGGCCCGCGATCAGGGCCTACCAATCGGCGGCCGGCTTCTCCTGGTGGGGGCCTCTTTTACTCCGCGCCGGGCCCTGTAGCTCTACGCCATGTTGCGTCGGGGCCGGCGCGGAGACGGAAGCAGTGCGCATGTGTGAGTTTGCGCTGGTCGCAGCGCGCATGCGCAGACCAGCGCCCGTTTGACGCCAGTATCGGCAGCTGGTGCTGCGTGAGTCATTCCATGCTGGCCCCTGTAGGGTGCAGGGTCCCTGCTCCTGAGGGCCTGTTGACGACGTCATAAAACGTGACAGCGTTTACGACGGCGTCAACACTTAGCCTCAGGATCAGAGAATCCCGCCCCTTGTTCTCAGCTAGAGTGAGAGTGAGTGAGGCCCAGATCAAAAGGGAATAAATCTGTATAAAAGCAAATACTGCGGATGCTGGAAATTGGGGGAAAAATGCAGAAAAAACTCAAGCAGATCTGGCAGCATCTGTGGAGGAGAAACACAGTTCATATTTCCAGTCCATATGACGCTTCTTCACAACACTGAAGAAGGGAAATATATTTAATTATTTTGATGCATTGAGCACCTAGCAATTGCACTGGAAATTGTTTTCTGATCATTTGGATATTACATGTAAACTAAATCTCTTTCTGGCGTGACAATGTCATTGTCTCACTGAAGTGCATATCAGTAGTTGCAAGATCACCGAATCAGCATCTCTTTGAGCACACTGGACCAGGATTGCACTGTTGTAATCAATCTGTTTCTAGCTGTCTCTGTCACAATTGCCCTTTGTATTGGAGCTCGAGGCAGGTTTACTGACTCCAGCCAGTATTCTACAGCTCCCATTCCCCTGGGACATTTTGAGGTATCTTTGCAAGCTGATTCTGAGATTGAATGTTGCTACTGTCGATTTGAACCTCACCACTCTGATCTGTGAACAAACATCTTCAACCATTAACCTGACGCGTGAGCCGCTGAGGTCAGTGTTACTGATTCATTTCAGATTGTTTTATAAGCTTGAGCTTCATAAACCTTTGGAATCTCAAGGTTTGAATGCTGAACGAAAGTGGTACAGTGTGATTAAATTCTCTTGAAAGGTCAGAATTTTACTTCCATGATGCAACTGGTAAACATGTTGTTGTTACTACAACTTGATAGTGGTTGAATGACCTCTCTGCTATTGAGTGGCACCATTGGACTGGTCTAAGTTGGCTTTCGTTGACAAGCTTGTCACATGCCCTATATTATACCTGTCCTTGTATTGCTGGTAATGGACTTCACATAATTAGAGTTTGTCCCTGTACTCGTAAAGATGGCGGAGTTTAGATGTCTTGCGTTCCACGCAATGGAGGTGTCCTTATTTCAGGCTCCCAGAACCATATCATAGAATTTACAGCGCAGAAGCAGGCCCCCATCTTCATTGATATTGTTTTAAAAAATATATATTTTTATTCAAATTTATACATGTTTACAAAAAAAAGAAAAACAAAGAACGCATAAATAAACATCTTACAACTACATAAACACAGTAGTAAACACAAAGTACACCGCCCCCCCCCCCCCCCCCCTCCTCCTCCCGGGTTGCTGCTGACCACCTCCTAACGCTCCGCTAGAAAGTCTAGGAACGGTTGCCACTACCTGAAGAACCCTTGCACAGACCCTCTCAAGGCAAATTTTACCCTCTCCAATTTAATGAGCCCTGCCATGTCGCTGATCCAGGCTTCCACGCTTGGGGGCCTCGCATCCTTCCACTGTAGCAGAATCCTCCGCCGGGCTACCAGGGACGCAAAGGCCAGAATACCGGCCTCTTTCGCCTCCTGCACTCCCGGCTCGTCCGATACCCCAAATAGTGCTAACCCCCAGCTCGGCTTAACCCGGGTTTTCACCACCTTAGACACCGTCCTCGCAACGTCCCTCCAGAACCAATCCAGTGACGGGCACGTCCAGAACATGTGGGTGTGATTTGCTGGGCTCCCCGAGCCCCTCCCACACCTCTCTTCCACCCCAAAGAACCTGCTCTGCCTCGCCCCTGTCATATGCGCTCTGTGAAGAACCTTAAATTGTATCAGGCTAAGTCTGGCGCAAGAGGAGGAAGACATTTACCCCCGACCCGACTCTCTCTCCGAGCTCCAGCTCCCCTTTGGCCAATGCAGCAGCAACCCAGTTCCCCCCTCCCCCTCCCCCTCCCAGCTAAGTCCCCCCCCTCGCTGCGTTGCTCCCCCCATAGCACTCCCGTAAGTCAGCTGACTCCTGCTGACCCCGGCCGCTCCCGCCACTCCATGGACCCCCCAGTGTGGTAGTCTCCCCCCCCCGCCTCCTGTCCATCAGCGGGCACTCCTCTCCAACACCGCCCGGTCCCGCCCCCTTCCTTCCCCAGCACGGGAAAAAGCCTGCGCTTTCCATCAAACCGGCCCTGCCTTCTCTGGCGCAGCTCCCTTTTGCGGCCTAATCCCAGCTCCCCCACCTCGGGCCTCCCATCTCCTTCCCCCCACCCCCCGCCAATAGGGCCCCTACTTTCCAACCACCGACGCCCACACTCCCACAAAACCCCCACTTTATACCATTTCACTCTACCCTGCCCAGCACCCAAGAAAACAGTACAGAACATCCCCCAAAACACAGTGACCACAGTAGCCCCGCCCCCCCCGCACGCGCTACATCCCCTCACAACCGACCCGCAGTCCGTGTCCAACTTTTCGGCCTGAATAAAGGTCCACGCCTCCTCCGGCGTCTCAAAGTAATGGTGTTGGTCCTTAAACGTGACCCACAGTCGCGCCGGCTACAGCTTTCCAAACTTCACCCCCTTCCGATGCAGAACCGCCTTAGCCCGATTGTACCCGGCCCTCCTCTTGGCCACCTCCGCGCTCCAGTCCTGGTATATACGGACCTCTGCATTCTGCTGCTCTGCTCCTTTTTTGCCCATCTTCGGACACACTCCCTGTCCGCCAAGCGGTGGAACCGCACCAATACCACCTGCCGCGGCTCGTTAGACTTGGGCCTCCTCGCCAGGACTCGGTGGGCTCCATCCAGCTCCAGGGGCCTCGGAAAGGCACCCGCGCCATTAATGTGTTCAGCATCGTGACCACGTATGCTCCAGCATCCAACCCCTCCACTCCCTCCAGGAGACCCAGAATCCGCAGGTTCTTCCTCCTCGACCGATTCTCCATGTCCTCGAACTTAGAACATTGAACATTATAGCGCAGTACAGGCCCTTCAGCCCTCGATGTTGCGTCGACCTGTGAAACCACTCTAAAGCCCACTATTCCCTTATCGTCCATATGTCTATCCAATGACCATTTGAATGCCCTTAGTGTGTTGGCAAGTCCACTACTGTTGCAGGCAGGGCATTCCACGCCCTTACTACTCTCCGAGTAAAGAACCTACCTCTGACATCTGTCCTATATCTATCTCCCCTCAATTTAAAGCTATGTCCCCTCATGCTAGACATCACCATCCGAGGAAAAAGGCTCTCACTGTCCACCCTATCTAATCCTCTGATCATCTTGTATACCTCAATTAAGTCGCCTCTTAACCTTCTCTCTAACGAAAACAGCCTCAAGTCCCTCAGCCTTTCCTCATAAGATCTTCCCTCCATACCAGGCAACATTCTGGTAAATCTCCTCTGCACCCTTTCCAATGCTTCTACATCCTTCCTATAATGCGGCGACCAGAATTGCACGCAATACTCCAAATGCGGCCGCACCAGAGTTTTGTACAGCTGCAACATGACCTCATGGCTCCAAAACTCAATCCCTCTACCAATAAAAGCTAACACACCATACGCCTTCTTAACAACCCTCTCAACCTGGGTGGCAACTATCAGGGATCTATGTACTTGGACACCGCGATCTCTCTGCTCATCCACACTACCAAGAGTCTTACCATTAGCCCAGTATTCTGCTTCCTGTTATTCCTTCCAAAATGAATCACCTCACACTTTTCTACATTCAACTCCATTTGCCACCTCTCAGCCCAGTGCTGCAGCTTATCTATGTCCCTCTGTAACTTGTAACATCCTTCCGCACTGTCCACAACTCCACCGACTTTAGTGTCATCTGCAAATTTATTCACCCATCCTTCTACGCGCTCGTCCAGGTCATTTATAAAAATGACAAACAGCAGTGGCCCCAAAACAGATCCTTGTGGTACACCACTAGTAACTGGACTCCAATCTGAACATTTCCCATCAACCACCACCCTTTGTCTTCTTCCAGCTAGCCAATTTATGATCCAAACTGCTAAATCACCCTGAATCCCATGCCTCTGTATTTTCTGCAGTAGCCTACCATGGGGAACCTTATCAAACGCTTTACTGAAATCCATATACACCACATCAACTGCTTTACCCTCATCCACCTGCTTGGTCACCTTCTCAAAGAACTCCATAAGATTTGTGAGGCACGATCTACCCTTCACAAAACCGTGTTGACTATCTCTAATCAAATTATTCATTTCCAGATGATTATACATCCTATCTCTTATAAACCTTTCCAAGACCATGCCCACAACCGAAGTAAGGCTCACTGGTCTACAGTTACCGGGGTTGTCTCTACTCCCCTCCTTGAACAAGGGGACAACATTTGCTATCCTCCAGTCTTCTGGCACTATTCCTGTAGACAAAGATGACTTAAAGATCAAATCCAAAGGCTCAGCAATCTCCTCCCTAGCTTCCCAGAGAATCCTAGGATAAATCCCATCCGGCCCAGGGGACTTAACACCTCCTCCTTATGAACCTCAAGCCCTTCTAGTCTAGTAGCCTGAATCTCAGTATTCTCCTCGACAACATTGTCTTTTTCCTGTGTGAATACTGACAAAAAATATTCATTTAGCACCTCTCCTATCTCCTCGGACTCCAAGCACAACTTCCCACTACTGTCCTTGACTGGCCCTACTCTTACCCTAGTCATTCTTTTATTCCTGACATATCTCTCGAAAGCTTTAGGGTTATCCTTGATCTTACCTGCCAAAGATTTCCCATGTCCCCTCCTGGCTCTTCTTAGCTCGCTCTTTAGGTCCTTCCTAGCTAACTTGTAACTCTCGAGCGCCCTAACTGAACCTTCATGTCTCATCTTTACATAAGCCTCCTTCTTCCTCTTGACAAGTGTTTCGACTGCTTTAGTAACCCACGGTTCCCTCGCTCGACCACTTCCTCCCTGCCTGACAGGTACATACTTATCAAGGACATGCAGTAGCTGTTCCTTGAACAAGCTCCACATTTCCACTGTGCCCAACCCCTGCAGTTTTCCTCTCCAACCGATGCATCATAAGTCTTGCTTCATCGCATCATAATTGCCTTTCCCCCAGATATAACTCTTCTCCTGCCATTTCTTATGCAGCGCCTCGTGCGCCTCTACCTTCACTGCCAGGCCCAATATCTCGTCCTCATTCTCCGAGGCCTTCTGCCGCACCTCCCGGATCGCCGCCCCTTGGGCCTTCTGGGTCTCAACCAGCTTGCCGATCGAAACCTTCATCGGCTCCAGCAGCTCTGCTTTCAATTCCGTGAAGCAGCGCTTGAGAAACTCCTGCTGCTCTTGCGACCACTGCACCTATGCTACCTGGTCTCCACCCGCCGCCATCTTGGTTTTCCTCCCTCGCACTTTTCGCTGCTCCAAAATTACTTTTTTCACCGCTCCACACCTGGTCCAATCCATACAGTGCCGGGGAAATTGTACTGTTGCCTTCCCACACTGGGAACCATCGAACAAATGCCGCTGGAGCCCCTAAAAAAAAGCCCAAAAGTCCGTTTCTGGTGGGAGCTGCAGAACGTGCGACTTAGCTCAGCATTGCCGCAACCGGAAGTCCTTCATTGATCTTGTTAATGATCTCTCTCCTCAGGTATTGTCCCCTACTCCTTCAAATTTGCCATCATCACTCTTTTATTACACTCCTGTATCATCTTTTATTACACTTCTTTGTATGTTTTGATATACTACGGAGTGTAATATGTGTTACTCAAACCTTGGTTGCTGATGAGGTTTTCTGAATCTCGACGAAGAAGACACAAACTCGTCCAGTAGTAACAGAAGGTTTATTGAGTAACACTAACAATAATTGCGTGAGTTCTTTACTTTAACATTGATACAAACTACTAATGACGTTTTTGTCCTTGCAAACTGCAGAAACATTCCCAACTGCTTTTTCTCCCAAAGTTCTTGAACGTGTTGGTACCTCTGAAATCTGGGCCAATTTTTTCCAGAACTTCAAGTATCAATATGCCCAGTCCACCCACCACTGTAATGGAGAAATCAAGCCAGGAACGGCATTTTATGTGAGCGTGACACAGATAAACCTTCCCTCCACGTTCTTTTTTTTTTTAAAAATAAAAAAGAATTTACGCATTTTATTCAAACTTGTATCAAAGTAGGTTACAGCAAATAAACACCCGGGGAAACATTCTTCCCAACAACAACTATACAGTTGTACAGATTTTTCTCCTTTTTCAACCCTCCGCCCCATCACCAACCCCCCTCCCCATCACCCACTCCCCACCACACACCACTCCGACGAACAGCTCCTCAAACACGGTCACAAACACCCCCCACCTTTTCTCAAACTCCGCTGCAGAGCCCCTTAACTCATACTTTATCTTCTCTAACCACAGGAAGTCATACAGGTCACCCAACCATGCTGCCACCCCTGGTGGCGATGCCGACCGCCACTCCAGCAAAATTCGTCGCCGTGCAATCAGAGAGGCGAAGGCCAAGACATCGGCCTTCCTCCTCTCCATGAGCTCGGGCTTCTCTGAAACCCCAAATATCGCCACCAAAGGGTCCGGGTCCACTCCCTCCTATCCTGGCTAAGACCACGAACACTCCTGCCCAGAATCTTCCCAATTTTTCACAACCCCAAAACATGTGCGCATAATTCGCTGGCCCCCGCCCACACCTCTCACACTCATCTGCTACCCCCTGAAAGAACCCACTCATTCTTGCCCGAGTCATATGCACCCTGTGCACCACCTTCAACTGTATCAGACTCATCCTTGCACAAGAGGAGGTCCCGTTTATCCTTCGCCGTGCCTCACTTCATACTCCCCAATTGATCTCCATTCCCAACTCCACTTCCCATTTCTCCTTGATCTTCACCACCCGCTCGCCTCCCTGCTCCCCCAGCCACTTGTATATATCCCCAATTCTTCCCTCCCCTTCCACATCTGGAAGCAGCAGTCGCTCCAGCAGGGTGTATCCCGGCAATCTAGGGAACCCCTTCCAGACCTTTCGGGCAAAGTCCCTAACCTGTAGATACCTGAACTCAAACTCACTACCCCTCGGCAGCTCTACCCTCTCCCTTAGCTCCTCCAGACTGGCGAACCCCTTCCTCCAAATACAAATCCCTCACCTTGACCAGCCCCATTTCCCTCCACCTCCTGTTTAAACTATCCATCCCCCTCTGCTCAAACCCATGATTCTCGCACAGCGGCGTTAGCACCGACATCCCTTCCACCCTAAAATGCCTCCTCAGCTGATTCCATATCTTCACCGTGGACTGCACCACTGGGCTCCCTGAATACCTACTCGGAGCCATTGGCAAGGCTGCTGTCACCATAGCCCTCAAACTAGACCCTTTACAAGATTCCTCCTTCATCCTAACCCACTCTACCCCTTCTCCTTCCCACCACCGCCGCACCTTGTCCACATTCGCCGCCCAATAATAATGAAGCATGTTTGATAACGCCAACCCCCCCTGCTGCCTCTGCCTCTGTAGCAGGGTCCTCCCCAGCCTCGGCACCTTCCCCGCCCATTGATGATTGTATCCACTTTCCGAAAAAAGGCCTTTGGTATAAAGATCGGGAGAGCCTGAAAGATAAATAAGAACCTCGGCAGAATATTAATTTTCATCATTTGGACCCTCCCTGCCAACGTTAAGCGCAGTGTATCCCTCCTCTTAAGATCCTCCCTGGCCTCCTCCACCAGCTTCGTTAAGTTCCACTTATGGAGCCCCATCCATTCCCTCGCTACCTGAATCCCCAAGTACCTAAACCTATCCCTCGCTACCGTAAATGGTATCCCCCCCTAAATTAACCAATTAACCCTCTGTGCCAACTCATTCCCCGGGAGTACCTTGCTTATCCCTACATACAGTTTGTATCCCGAGAACCCTCCAAACCTCCCCAACAGGCCCATGAACCTTCCCATACTCTCCAACGGACCCGAGAGGTCATCGGCATAGAGCGACACCCGATGCTCCCTCTGTCCCCTCATTATCCCCTGCCACTCTGCCGACCCCCTGAGAGCCATCGCCAATGGCTCTATGGCCAGCGCAAACAGCAACGGCTACAGCGGGCACCCCTGTCTTGTACCCCTGTGTAAGTCAAAGCTTTGAAAGTTCATATCATTCGTCCTCACCCTCGCTCTTGGCGCCACATACAGCAACCGCACCCATGCCACAAATCTTGGCCCAAACCCAAACCTTCCCAAAACTTCGAACAAGTACCCCCACTCCACCCAATCAAATGCTTTCTCTGCGTCCTTGGACATCACCACCTCCAGTATCAGAGCTCTCGACGGATTCATCACCACATTCAACAGCCGTCTTATATTACTCGCGAGCTGCCTGCCCTTCACGAAGCCTGTTTGATCTTCTGCAACCATCCCTGGGACACAATCCTCCATCCTCCCCGCCAACAACTTAGCCAATACTTTCACATCCGTGTTCAATAGTGATATGGGTCTATACGACCCACATTCCACCGGAACCTTCCCTTTTTTGGGGATTAGTGTGATTACTGCCTGCTTCATAGTCTCTGGCAACTCCCCCTTCGCCAGTGCTTCATTAAACGCTCCCCATGATCAACTGGTACGTGGCCAAATCCGGGATTGCTGCCAGCAACCCCCTCATAAAACCCACATCATCCCAATACCCTCGACCTCTCAATGTCCTTCTCCACCTGTTCCTCTGCCTTTGCACACTGACCCCACCATCCTCCTCCAACACCTCTCCACTGTCGTCCAGCTGGATGGGACTGCTCTCACCTGGTTCCATTCTTACCCATCCTGTCGTAGTCACAAAATTATGGTATCTCTTCTTGCTTCAGCACCTTTGTTTCTTGTATTCTTCAAAGATCTATCCTTAATCCTTCCCAGTTCTCATCTACAAGCTTCTGTTCAGAGACATGATCTGAAAGCACAGTGTTTGTTTTCACAAGTATGCTGACAACACCCAGCTCTACCCCAGTGCCATCTCTCTCAATCGTAAAATCAAAGAGTTTTCCAAGCACAGAACGAGGCCCTTCGGCCCATCGTGTCTGTGCCAACCATAAAACCATTGCCTTTGATTTGTCACCTGGTTTGTCTAACATTCGGTTTTGGATGAACAGAAATGCAAATTTGGGAAGACTGAAGTCATTGACTTGGGTCAAACTCTGCTCTTGTTTATTCGTTCATGGGCTGTGGGTGTCGCTGGCTAGGCCAGTATTTATTGCCCATCCCATAATTGCCCTTGAGAAGGTGGTTGTGAGCTGCCTTGTTTGAACCACTGCACTCCATGTGGTGTAGGGAGACCCACTGCTGTTAGGAAAGGAGTTTTGCCCCAGTGACAGTGAAGGAGCGGTGATATATTTCCAAGTCAGGGTGGTGAACGACTTGGAGGGGAACCTCCAGGAGTTGGGGCTCCTATGTGCCTGCTGTCCTTGTCATTCTAGATGGTATTGGTCGTGGGTTTGAAAGGTGCTGTCTGAGGAACCTTGGTGAGTTCCTGCAGTATATCTTGTAGATGGTGCACACATGACTGCCAATATTTGTCGGTGGTGGAAAGAGTGAATATTTAAGGTGGTGGGAGGGATGCCAGTCAAGCAGGCTGCTTTGTCCTGGATGGTATCGAGCTTCTTGTGGGTTGTTGGAGCTGCACTCATCCAGGCAATTCCATCACACTCCTGACTTGTGCCTTGTAGATTGTAGACAGACTTTGGGGGGGCGGTCAGGAGGTGAGTTACTTGCTGCAGGATTCCTTAGCTTCTAACCTACTCTTTTAGCTGCAGAGTAATGAATACATATATTTTAAAAATTATAACTGAAATCTCTTCAGAGCGCTGGAGGAACTCGTGCTCACACTTCCGTTCCTGTCAGTCACACACATGTGGTCCAGTTATTTGGCTGATCCAGTTCACTTTCTGTTCAATGGTAAGCCTGCAGGATGTTAATAGTGGAGGATTCAGCGATGGCAATGCCATTGAATGTCAAGGGGAGATGGTTGGATTCTTTGTTCCCTAGCTATTGACTCTATCCAACTCACTGGAAAGAGTCTGTGTGCAACCTTGGTGTGACATTTGACCTTGAATTGAGCATCCAAATTCATCTCTGTGTCGTCACTAAGAAGCCGATTTCACCTCCATAAGATCACCCAACATCACACCTGTCTCCAATCATCTGCTAATGAAACCCTCATTCATGCTTTCATTACCTGTATAGTTGACTATTCCAGTACTCTCCTGGCCAATCTGCATGCATTCTTTGTAAACATCAACTCATCCAGAATTCACAAGAGATCCTGTCAGCCATTACAACTGCTGACCTACATCGTCTGCTGACTTGGCAATGCCTTGAAGTGAACATTTTCATCCTTGTTTCAAACCTCCATGACCTTGCTCCTTTCTATTTCTGTAATGTCTGTGATCTCTGCAATCCTCCATTTCTGACCTCGAGGAACATTCCAATTTTAATCACTGGACTATTGTGCTGGTACCTTCAGCCGCCTGGGCTCTACACACTGGAATTCTCTCCCTTAACTTCTCCGCTTCTCTCTCTTTCTTTCTCTCTTCTCTTGAGACACTCTTTAGAAGTGACCTCTTTGACCAGGGTTGTGTGCACCTTTCCTATTATGTCCTTTTGTGGCTCAGGGTGCCATTTTGTTCAATAATGTTGCTGTGAAGCACCTTGGGACCTCTGACTGCAGTTACTGTTACCGAGAAAGATAAATACTGACCAGAAGCCAGTGAGGTTTAACTGCAGTGATGTCACCAGGATTTGACAGATTTAAATGGGGGTTTTGTTGCAATGTGATGAGTCAAACTGGCTGGATCAGGTGCCAGAGGGTGAGTGCATTTCCCTTTCTTCAGTTTCCTTGTGAGACAAAGGGTCCGCTTCTTTTCACTGAGTGCCAAGGACCAATGCCATGGGTCACCAATGGCAACCTCCTGCCAGTCACCATCTCACTCTGGCTGGGCTCAGGCCACAGGGCCTGTGGTGTTGATGCATGGTAGCTAACATCGTCAGGCCTGGGAGATGTTGAGCGCTGTGTGCTTTGCTGTATCACCCTCGTGTCATTCCCATACAGCTTCCACAAGACCTATGCACCAAATAATTAAATTGTCTGTTGCAAAAGGAGGTCATCCAACCCATTTTGAGTCTGTGCCTGCCAATAAAGAGCTACCTAGCGTAATCTCACTTTGCTACTCTTGGTCGAGAGCTCTCTAATGTACGTCTGGATTAACTCTCATCTAATCTTTCTACCAATTACTTCTATCGACCTCTCTGCTAACAAACGTAAACCCTTCCTATCCATTCAATCTATATCTGACATAATTTTATACACTTCAATTAATTTCTTCCTTTAAGAAAGAAATCCCAGCCAGTCCAATCTTTCCTCAAAACTAAAATTCTCCATTCCTGGCTATATGCAACGATATTTAGCTGCTGTTGCTCTGGGTAACAAGACAGTTCTTTATTGGTGGTTATGGACTGCTGATAGTCACAGCTACTGCACAAAGACTGGCTGATTAATCGGGTTGCCCCCATGCATCTTCCTGGACTTCCCAGGGCAGCATGGTAGCACAAGTGATTAGCACTGTGGCTTCACAGCGCCAGGGTCCCAGGTTTGATTCCCTGCTGGGTCACTGTCTGTGCGGAGTCTGCACGTTCTCCCCGTGTCTGCGTGGGTTTTCTCCGGGTGCTCCAGTTTCCTCCCACAGTCCAAAGATGTGCGGGTTAAGTGGATTGGCCATGCTAAATTGCCCTTAGTGACCAAAAAAGGTTAGGAGGGGTTACTGGGTTCTGGGGATAGGGGTGGGGGGGGGGGGGAAGTGAGGGCTTAAGTGGGTCAGTGCAGACTCGATGGGCCGAATGGCCTTCTTCTGCATTGTATGTTCTATGACCTTAAATTCTGCCAGATGGTGTGATGAAATTTGAACCCATGTCCCCAGAGGATTCGCCTCTGAATGAATAGTGTTGTGACATTACCACCACACCGGCAGTGTCCCCTTAAGTATACCAAAGCACCCTCCCTCCCACTGAGTATATTTTAATAACTGTGTATAAGACAGGGGTAGTCACTTTCAATTTTAATTATTGCCACCACCAATACTCAAATGAAAATACGCAAGCTTCTTTGAACATGATCCACAGCTTCCATATTCAGTTTCTGAGAATCAGATCATCTTCCTGTGTGCATACAATGTCCATTTTGCGATGTCCATTAGTGATGGATGTTGAGAACTATTCAGCACAATGACTTGCTTTGTTTGGCAAGTAGTCCATTCAGTAGTAAGAGCCAACGTGTCAAAGCCACAGGTTGGACAGATCCCTGGTCTGGGCTGCAATGGCCCATTGCACTCCAGAAATCCCTGCTGGGCACGTGTCTACATTGGCTCTGGTGCCAGCTCAAGCTCACTCTGCTTGTTGTCTGCCCCACAGCCTCTTTGTCTGGGTGTTGGGCTCAAGGAGGTGCTGGCTTAGGCAACAGCAGACTGAGATGGTGTGCTTTTTGAGGCTTTGAGCTGCTGCGATTGCAGAGGTCCGGAGTTCCCGTCAGTAAGGCGAGTGATCATATGTATGATGTAAAAGAGTTCCAGTTAGGAAAGTTCCAGAAAGTGGGCGGCAGTGAGTTGCTATGTGGGCCCAATGTCAGTATTAGCTGTGAGTGTTGGCAGGACTTGCCATTGCATATCAGGTACATGGAGATGCACATTTGTATGCTTACACGAGTATACAGACACACGCACACACACATACATGGGTATACACACACTGGTACATGGGTATACGCACGCATGGGTATACGCACGCATGGGTATACGCACGCATGGGTATACGCACGCATGGGTATACGCACGCATGGGTATACGCACGCATGGGTATACGCACGCATGGGTATACGCACGCATGGGTATACGCACACGCATGGGTATGCGCACGCGCACACGGGTATGCGCGTGCGCGCACACACTGGTATGCACGTACACTGGTATGTGCGCACACGCACATGGGTATGCGCGCACACGCACATGGGTGCATGCACACTGGTACACTCACACGGGTACACGCACACATGGGTACACGCACACACAAATATATTTCTCTCTGGAAATTGCAGGATGCCTGTTAACCTGTCTCTCAGCACTGAGTCATGATCTAATCCAGAGCTTTGCTGCAACTCCAGAGCTTTCCTGCTGTTACAGGACTGAGAGGAGATTTCCCCTCCTCCTGTTCCTGACCGGTCCTATACACTGTTGGTGTACTCCATTCTGGAGAGGTGAAGTTCTTCCAGTCACATGTACTCTTGGTAATTTAACTCCTAATATTAGATGGTATCACCATGGAAATTATGTTCTGCACTTGAGAGCAGCTACCTAATACATGTTTAATTGTAACTAGTCCAGATTGTATGCTACTGTTCCACTGTTCGTATGTACTGTGATGATGAACACTCCTCCCTGATTCAGTGCTATGAATAAGGCTCTCTCTCAGTCACTGTGTGGCGCCTCAATGTGAAATATTATTTTTGTCTTTAATAGAAGCCACCGACTTTGGGGATTCCAGTAGAGGCGTCTGTGGTGAACAAGGTGGAGTCTCAGCCAAGTGCCACAGTCTCCAAGGATCCAGTGCATGGGAGACTGCTAAACTCTGATATTCAGCCAGTAGAAGATCCAGAAAGTAAACTTGTGCAGAGCAAGGATTCGGAGCAAGACCAAGTTCCTTCCAAAGATACAAGGGAGACCCCCCCAGGATCCAGCAATTGGCTGGATGAACAGAAAGAGAATGAGTGTGTGCTGAAGGGGGGAGAGGAGAAGAAATCTGTTTCCCCCGAAGACCCCCATACACATACTGACACTGCGGGTTCACTGGGACAAATGGAGGGAACTGAGAGAAATGACTGCACCATCAAGAATGGGCCTTTTGTCATTCTTGAATGTTCACCTCCAAATCTGGAAAATGGAAGACTCTCTCACAATCCAATCACACTGATAGATTCAGAATCTTTTGCGTCCATCACTCCTACACCTGGGATTAATTGTAGCAACGATGTTCTAATTCATGCAAAGAAGGTTTCTGTCATTCCGTACTCAGACACTGATGATCTGGATATTTCAGTAAATGGGGGGTCCAGAGCTACGGTTTTCTCCGAGGCGGAACAGGAGGAAGGGTGGACCCCCTCCTCAACATTAACCACCATAAAGAGAGAAGCGAACTTTGACCTTCGAACCTACCACGCTGAGAAAAAGCCAACAAGACTTTTTTCTGATGAGGAGGAAGGTAACCAGACAGTAATCATTAAAGGAACAACCGATGAGGAAATGCTTGAAAAAGAGAGGAGGCAGGTAATTAGAAATCAAGCAATGAAGAAGAATGCCACCATTGCTGAGCGCTGGGGGTCAGCAGAGCAATTAGACACAGAGGAGAAACTATCGCTTGTAGATTCCACACCGAAAGAAGATGAAACTCAGATGTCCGGGATAGAAGCCAATTTGTTCCCTTTTCCTAACGAATCCTCCGTCGCTCATCCTGAAGGCATCAGCACCGAACAAATAAACTTCAGTGTTGCTCGGCAACAGTTCCTGGAGATGGAAAAGTCACAGCAAGAAGCCCCTAGGAGTCCAAGGCACCCTGCCCAACCATACAAGGCCTTGAACCAATCTTCCAGACTGTCTGAATCAAGTAAGTCTCTTCCCTACAAGGGCAGCGGTGCTTTGGACACAAATCCAATGGTCGCTCTAAAGGTTGTTACAGTTAATTGCATACCCGATGAAGAGAAGGGGAATGCAGAGGAGCATTCCACTAAAAGTAAGAACATCTTCATTGCTGAAAAGGTTCCGACTGTGGAAAATGGTGATGGTGAAATGTTTGTTGAGACCCGGCGGAATCTTGCTGTGTACTCCTCAATCGACGACCTTGATTCTGGGTTGGGGGAGATGTGCAATGACTACAATTACGGGTATACAAGTGATGGTGGAGCATCAAGTGAGATGCTGAATGTTGGGACTGATAACGGCGACACTCTTGAATCCTCTGACCAGAAAACTATGTTTGAAACTCCCATTGAGAAGGAAATCCGATTAGCAATGGAAAGGGAAGAGTGCCTTCGCAAGGAGCGAGGAATTAGGAAGTTGGGATGTTCGGAGGAAATGGTGCAAATTAAGACCAAGCCGCTATTATCTCAACTCCCTCCAACATCTTCTTTCTCAAAATCAAAAGACAAAAACCGAATGGTCTTTTTTGTTCAGAGGGAAATTGAAATGGATTCAAAGAGGGAAGAGAAGTTGAGACAAGAAGGTAAAGTTAAGGGTCTGTATGACAAAGGGATTCCAGAGGAAGTGGAAAAACGCAAAAAGGTTTTTGAACAGCAGGTAGATGATGTGCCAGTTGTACCACAGCAGAGCAGGCATCCAAAGGTAGCCAGTTCTGCTTCACAGGGACCTCTTGATGTGGGCAACATTCCAGAACAAAGAAACACAATCCAAGTGAATGCGGCAGAATGTAAAGTAATCTTGCGGGAAAGCCCAGACTATCAGCTGTTTAGTAAAAGTAGTTCAAAGCCAGACCCTGCCACATGGAGCATGGCGACGAGGCGGGTAGAAGGCCGGCCAGCCCACGATGAAGGACCCTTCATCCTGCGACCATTGAAGCGCCAGACCACCTCCCTGATTGAGCGGGAAATTGAGGAAGAACAACGTCGGGAAGAGGAACTCCGGGCTCGGAAACCGGTCCATTCTTCAAGTGAGTGTATTGGGCTGGAACCGCCACGGGATGCTGAAACTGCCAGAGTTCATGCCGTTACTGTGCTGAAACTGCCAGCAGCTTCTGGAGACCATGATGGAAATCCAGAGGTTGCTGTTAGTGATTCTACAGGCGGAAAATCCGATGTAGTCAGAGCCAGGCCTACCAGCAACTTTAACTCTCAAAAGATCAGAGCACTCTTTTTAAAAGGAGGCCCGCCCCAATGTTTTAAAAAAAAAAAAAAAAAAAAATTTTTAAATAAAAAATAATGACACCATAGAAACCCCTCCCCCCAACACAACCCCAGTTTAGTCTTGTTGATTGAGGTGTAACTGATTTATTAATTGCATTGTAACAAAAAAAAAACACTGACTATGAAAGGCTACATTTATATTTGTGGAAAATCAAATTTCTCCACCATGTTAGGTATTTGCATATCTTTACCTTAGCTTTTTTCTTGATTCAATCACAATTATTTGCTACCCCAGAGTGCAGTAGATGCTGGGGCAGTCGGTAAAGAGGAGTTAGACAGATTTTTAATTGGTAATGGGTTGAGGGGTTAGGGAGAATGGGCAGGACGGAGGATGAAATCAACCATGATCGAATCGCGGAGCAGATTTGATGGGCCAAATGACCTGATTCTGCTCGTAAACTTAAGAACCTGCCCCCTTCGCAGTCCCTCGTTCTCTGGCAGTCAGTCCCCGGAGCCCCCCTGGCAGTGAGGCCCCGCCCTCCCTGTCACCCACCCCCCCTGCAGTCCCCTGCCCTCCCGCACTCATTGCCACACTCTCTCACTCCCACATCCCGGATGGTGGTGGGGTGGAGGGCAACAGGAAAGTTCTGCGATAGGGTGATTGGTAAAGAGATTAAAATTCTCATGGTGCACGTGATGGTCCTGGGACATTAAAACAAACCGAAGCTAACTCTCGGGGTACTGAAAATACAAACAGCAGAATCGTTTGCAGCACTGAGAAAATGGGAGCAGTGGTTACAATCTGGAATTGGGGAATGCAAGCGTGAGTCTGGGTGGCGATAAACAGCCGCATTGAAAATGAGAAAACGGAGTGGGTGGGTTTGGGTTGAATGCCGGGTTAAATTCGAAAAATCTGTTTCCCAACCCAATTCCCCTTCCAAACCACCCATTTCCTGTTTTATCCCAGACAATTTAATCAAGGTGACGGCTTGGTGGTTGGAGGAGACTGTGTTTACACCTACCTCTTTGTCCCAGGCCTGAGAAGGTTCAACATGCAGCTGCATCCCAACCCAAACAACCTCTCCCCATGATACCATCACCGGGACCCAATTACCATCCACACCACCATCAACAGACCTCAATTCCCACCTCCTCGCCCTCACCTTCAATCTCCCAGTCATAGCTCAGGTCAACACTGGATTAATAATAAAGTATTCCCTTTACTCTGAGATGTTGTGTTTGTTGACGATTGTTAAAAGGCGAACATGAATATAGCACTGCCACAGCCCCACACAGTGATGCTGGGTGACGGCCGCGATGCTGGCAGACGGCCGCGATGCTGGCAGACGGCCGCGATGCTGGCAGACGGCCGCGATGCTGGCAGACGGCCGTGATAATGGAGCGGATTGTTTCTGAGGAGCAGCAGTGTTGAGATCATGCAGCTGAAATAAGGATAATGCACGCGGCTCGGTGCAGTGTGCCCTATGGACTGGCACTTTGTATCTATTTAAAACAAACTTCCAGATCTGCCTGCAGTGAATCTAACAACTGGACACTAATGTACATCAGAAAGAACAGGAAATCTTCATTCCCTGTTCTGTTAACCAGTCGATAAGCCGTTAATTGGAGTTGAGCAAGTTCCCATTCCTCCCCACCCACCCTAAAACCATGCTGCAAACACTGGGTGTTGGATTCTAGGGACCACCTCAGGGTGCACAATTCTAAAATTGTGCCCGCACCCAATTCAGACCTGATGGAAATTGAAAATCCTGCCATGTGTGTTGGTGTATGTGTGCGCGAGTATGACGAGGGAGAGGTCTGCGGTGCGTTTCTGTATTGGTGTGTGCCTGTGTTGGGGTGTGTGTTTTATGTATTGATGTGTACCTGTGTTCGGTGTGTATTTTGTGTCTTGGTGTGTACCTGTGTTGGGTGTATGTGTGTTTTGTATGTATCGGTGTGTACCTGTGGTGGGTGTGTTTTTAGTGTATTGGTGTGTGTGTGTGTTTTGTGTGTATTGGTGTGTACCTGTGTTGGGTATGTATGTGTTTTGTGTATTTGTGTGTACCTGTGTTGGGTATGTATGTGTTTTGTGTATTGATGTGTACCTGTGTTGGGTATGTATGTGTTTTGTGTATTGGTGTGCACCTGTATTGGTTGTGTGTTTGTGTATTGGGTGTGTACCTGTGTTGGGAAGTATGTTTGTGTATTGGGTGTGTACCTGTGTTGGGAAGTATGTTTGTGTATTGGTGTGTACCTGTATTGGTCGTGTGTTTGTGTATTGGGTGTGTACCTGTGTTGGGGGTTTGTGTGTTTGTCTATTGATGTGTACTGTGTTGGGTATGTGTGTGTTTTGTGTTATGATGTGTACCTGTATTGGTTGTGTGTTTGTGTTTTGGGTGTGTACCTGTTTTGGGGAAGTGTGTTTGTGTATTGACTGTGAACCCATGTTGGGTGTGTATTTTATATGTGGTTATTTCCATGGGGCGTATTTTTGCTGAAGGAGATATTTTAACCTCTCTGCAGCCAGAGCCTCCACACCAGAAAGCCCAAATTCCACCTTAAGTCTGAAGTTTCCTGGACAGCCTTCAAGAACTCGGGCTTCAGATGGTGACCAAGCCAAAGGCCTCCCAGAAATGGTTCAGAACCAGGAAAAGCACAAAGGGATACCATGGGAGAGAAAGGACGACTCTTCTGTAAGTTGAAAGTTTAAGAACAAATACATGCAGATATTCCAAGCTGAAAAGGGCTTCACAATCTACATTGTTTAAAAAATTCCAATTAAGGGATTAGATTGAATTTGTTTATTGAATTTAATTTAGCATGGCCAATCCACCTACGCTACACATCTTTGGGTTGTGAGTTCATGATCTATATTTGACGGAACAGCTAGAAACATACTTTCTAACATCAATAAATGTTGAGTCATATGGTAAAGCAAACTGTGATTGGAGTTACGGTCTCAATCACTTCCGTTCCTTTAACTAGAAGTAACGGGTGATGGTGAAGAGGTATTTAATGCCAACACTGTCTTTTCTGCATCACTCCAAGTCTGAAGTTTTTCAACTTTAAAAACTGGAGTAGGCTATCCAGTCCTTTGATTCTGTTCAACCTTTCAATGAGACCATGGTTGCTCGATGATCTAACTCCATATACCCGCTTTTACTCCATATCCCTTAATATCTTTGACAAAAATCTATCAATCTGATATGTCAAATTACCGATTGATCTCACAACATTTGCCTTTTGCAGAAGAAAGTTCCAAACTCCTGCCCCTCTGTGTGTGAAGAAGTGCTTCTGAATTTACCTCCTGAAAAGTCTGGCTCTAACGTTTAGATTATGATCTCATAGACTCCCATCCATCAGAAATCGTTTCTCTCCATCTACCGAAAATGTCTTCCTTCCTATCTGTGGTAGTATGTATTGGGGGTCATGTGGGACTGGAAGCCCTAATGTCATTGGCTGACAGATCCCGGGTCCTGGTTGGCCGTTGACCTCATACTCCGCCCTGAAGGCGAAGTATAAGAAGCCGGTGCCTTCCCCCGCAGGCCAGTTTACTATCGGGCTGCTGGGGAACAGACACGCTTAATAAAGCCTCATCGACTTCACTCTATTTGTCTCACGGAGTCTTTGTGCGCCACACTATCTTGAAAACATGCATCATACCACCCCTTAATCTTCTAAATACCAAGGAATACAACCTAGTTTGTATAATCTCTCCTTGTAATTTAGCCCTTAAGATTGCAGGTAACGTCCTAGTAAATCTGCATTTCACTCTCTCCAAGACCAGTCTATCTTTCCCAGGTGTAGTCTGACCATTTTGATTATTTAATTTAGCTATTCATGACATTTTAATGAACTATATACATGGGCCTTGAAATCCCATTAGACCTCCACAATTACTAGTTTTTCACCCTTTTTGAAAGTACCTTGTTCGGTCCAAAGTAGATTACATCACATTGAAATTGTTATGGGCCAGGGTTTTAGAAAACTCCAAAGTATATCATGGAGTTCACCTGACCCATGACTTTTAATAGATTTTGGTTATGGGGAGCACAAGGGTCCACTCTCCAGGTATTAAGCAACAGAGACCTTAAGTATTTTTAAAACAAAACAATGTTTATTCTATGAACCCAGTTAACATTTTATAAACACACTAAACATCTTATCAACCACAAACACACGTAACCCCACAGATACAATACTCTATAGATAACCCTTAATACCTTTCCTAGCAACATCCATAAGTTAAGCTCTTTTAAAACAAAGACAGCAGGTTTAAAATCTCTACAGAAATAGCTTTTACTTTGAAATCATCAAGTGATATGGAGACATTCATTGTAGAGAGAGAGATCATTACACATCTGCTTGCTTTGAATGCAGCTCTCCAACTCTGAAACCAAAAACAGAGCCACAAAGCAGCTTTACAGCTCAAAACAAAAGTGAAAGACAGCCCAGCTCCACCCACACACTGACATCACTGCAGCTATTTGATAAACATCCATTTCTTAAAGGTACATCCACCTGACAAAATCTATGTGCCAGTTTGTGCCTATTCTATTGATCTATCAATATAATTTGATTATTACAACATATCTTTGTGTATTGACAAATTTGGATCTTTACCTTTCTATCCCTGGGTTAATAAATACATTGAACAATTGAGACCTTAACACAGATCCTTGAGGGATGCTATTATTAGTCATATCCAGTCAGTTAGGGTACTTGTCCAATGTCCCTACTGTCTGTCTCTTGCTGTGTATCTAGTCTCCTCACCAGGGACACTTACCTTCAATTCCATTGGCTTCAGTCTCTTATGAGGGACTTGATCAAATGCCTTCTGGAAGTTGTTAACCCCCATAGACATTCCCCTGAGCGTGACTTCAGTCACCTCTTCAAAGAAAATCCATCTGATTTGTCAGGCACGACCAACCCTTTACAAAGGTGTTTGCAGTCAGCCGAATATTTTCAACATTTAGTCACTTGATCCCTAATTCTAGACTCTAGTCATTTTCCAACTACAAATGTTACACTGACTGGTTATTCATTCCCTGGTTTCCCTCTCTCACCTTTCTTAAATAGCAGAGTCAGATGCTCAAATTTCCGATCGAAAGGAACAGTTCCTGAATGGAGGGAACTTTGGAAGATTATAGTTAGGGAGCTGCAACATTCTCACTGACATCCTGTAAAACACTGGGATGGAAAGTACCTGGTTCTGGAGATTTGTCATCTTTAGGAAGATTCATTCCTTCATTTCTGTTCTTTTGTTCACATTGATTTTAGTGAGTCTCCGAACCTGATTCAATATGTGTTCCATTGGGATTACAGAATGTTACGGTGCAGAAGGAGACCATTTGGCCCATTCCCCTGCCTTTTCCCCGTATCACTGCACATTGTTTCTATTCAAATGATCATTGAATGCCGTCTTGAATGCCTCGATTGAACCTGCCTCCACCACACTTCCAGTCAGTACATTCCAGACCCGAGTCACTCATGGTGCGAAAACGTTTTTGATCACATCATATTTGCATCTTTTCCCAACCACTTTAAATCTGTGCCCTCTCGTTATCGACCCTTTTACAAGCGGGAACTGTTTTTCCCCATCGACTCTGTCCAGCCCCCTCATGATTTTGAACATCTCAATCAAATCTCTTATCCCTCTTCTCTCTTATCCCTCTTTTTAGTACCGTGGACATTGCCAAAATCCTGCCAAAACCCTCTTACGATTCGGGCATGCCCAAAACATGTGGACATGATTTGCTGGGCTTCCCGCGCACCTCGCACACCTATCCCCTACCCTGAAGAACTTGCTCATCCTAGCTGCTGTCATGTGTGCCCGGTGCACTACCTTAAATTGTATCAGGCTAAGCCTGGCGCATGATGAGGCGGTATTAACCCTGCTTAGGGCATCCGCCCATAGACCTGCCTCTATCTCTCCTCCTAGCTCGACCTCCCACTTGCCCTTAAGCTCCTCCACCTCCGAAAGCTCCTGGTAAATATCCGATACCTTCCCCTCTCCCACCCAGATACTGGAAACTACTCTATCCTGTATCCCCCGTGGCGGATCTACTACCTATCTGCCCACTCTACCAACTTGTCTTTGTCCTTTTGAAGTTCCACATTGTCCTCTTTACAGTTTACACGTTTTGTTTCATCTGCAAACTTTGAAATTCCCTCCCTCACACCAAGATCTAGATCATTAATATATATCAGGAAAAGCAAAGGTTCCAATACCGAACCCTGGGGAATACCACCTACAAGCCTTCCTTCCTAAAAATATTCATTGACCATTACTCTCTGAATCCTATTATTCAGCCAATATTGTATCCACGCTGTTATGGTCTCTTTTATTCCATGAACTTTTCTCACAAGACTGTTGTGTGGCACTGTGTCGAATGTCTTTAGAAAGTCCAAGTACACCACATCAACAGCATTACCCTCATCGACCCTTTTTGCTACCTCCTCAAAAAATGGCATCAAGTTAGTTAAACATGATTTTTCCTTTAGAAATCCATGCTGGCTCTTTCTAATCAACCCATGTTTTTCTATGTAACTACTAACTCTATCCCGAATAATTGTTTCTTGTACCTTGCCCACTTCTGATGTTAAACTGACTTGTAATTGCTAGGGATATCTTTACAATCTTTTTGAACAAGGGTGTAACATTTGAAATTCTCCAGTTTTGTCATCTTTCCTGAATCTGAAGAAGACTGGAAGATTACGGCCAGTGCCTCTGCAATTCCCATTCTGGCTCATGATGTAAATACTGATGTAACTTAATTTGTTTTTTATAAATTTAGAATACCCAATCCATTTTTTCCAATTAAGGGGCAATTTTAGCGTGGCAATCCACCTTGCCTGCACATCTTTGGGTTGTGGGGGCGAAACCCACGCAAACACGGGGAGAATGTGCAAACTTCACACGGACAGTGACCCAGAGCCAGATCGAACCTGGGACCTCAGCGCCGTGAGGCAACAATGCTAACCACTGCGCCACCGTGCTGCCTGATGTAACTTAATTATTCACTATGTCTGACATTCCTTTATTTTCATTGACCAGATCACAATCAATTATCCTACTCCTAATTGGGAAATATAGGTGAATATTGTGCTTGATTTAAAATGTTTCATATCAATGGTAGCCTCGTTTGTGAAGAATCGCTCCTCAGATAGGAATCACTGGGCTGTTGATATCTTTAGCCTTCTGAGATCTGTCTTTGGAAAAGGAAGAATGGGGGGAGACCACGGCGTCCCTTCTCCATCCTTTCTTTTTTAAATTTGTCTCTCTCAAAAGTAAAATGGGCCTACATTATGACTTAGTGCTGATCTTTTTGAACTGTAAAGCCCAACAGGCTAGATTGAATGGTGCTGTGCGCCTACAGAGCAGCAGAGGCTGCCGACTATGTGATGATCTCAATGAGACTACAGAATATCAACAGGCCTGACAGACAATTCTCCGATAAATCAGTCAGGAAAGAGAATTGTGAAAGTGAAGTCAGGCAACAGGTGTTTGTTTTATTATCATGACATCTCTTCAAATTCCTGATGCAAGTTTTGTTTTCAACTTCAGTATGCTGGTATCGAGGCTTCTGATGACATCAACATTGAGGTAGTTTCCTTTTGTTACTGCCAGCCTTGCTGTCTTGTCACCCATAACATTCCATAAACTGAGCTCCGTTTATAATTCTATGTTACTAACTGCTTGGCTGCTGCTATGTAATGACTTTGAGGAGCGGACTGACATGGGGCAGGTTTCTCTGTCCCACCGTACTAGATTTTTGGTGCGGCACGCAGTCGGAATTCTCCATTTCACCAGCTGGTCAATGGGGGTTTCCCATTGTAGGGCAGTCCCACGCCGTCGGGAAACACTCGGGCTGCCGGCAAAACGGAGAATCCCGATGGCGGAGAATTCAGTCCATGATCTTTAAGTAGCGAGTGTCGTGTCACTAATGTTGCTGCTTTCACTAAATCACTTGCAATGACAATTGTTCTGGGTTTTTAATTCCTTCACGAGTCTTGGCTAGGCCAGCATTTGTTACCCATCCTTAATTGCCCTTGACAAGCTGCCTTGAACCATTTGGTTTGGGTATATTCACAGTTGTAGTAGAGAGGTAATTTCAAGTGTTTGACCCAGTGGCAATGAAGGAATGGTGATATGGTTCCAGGTCAGGATATTGTGTGACTTGGAGGGGAACTTCAGGGGGTGGTGCACTTCCTGCATCTGCTGCACTTGTCCTAATAGAGGCCCTGTGTTTGAAATATCATAATGAGCACAGATGGAGAAGCGGGTGTCTGGCCATTTCTGGTGATACAGTTCCCAATGGTATTCATTATGAATGCTTGGGTGAGGTCCAATCCAATGCATCAGCACAGCCGGGGTCTGTTTGAGCAAACTGAAATGGAGCATTTACTTTGCTCGATTGACATCTTTGAGGTTATAATACATTTATGTGATCTCTTTTGTTAATGTCTATATATTTATTTGGACAAGATTAAGAGGTGTGAAATGAGTAAAGCTTCTCTTACTATAATGGCCCTATCTGATTGACACTTTCACAGGGTCGTAGAAGTGGCAGTGTTTACTTTTTTAAGTAGGTTTCCAATGGGGTGTTTTTCTTCCCTCAGCATTTCAATATTTGTGATTGTTATTCTCTGGCTCATTGGTTCTGAACATTGTATATCCTGGGGGGGAGGGGGCACAGAGGGACCATGGATGGAAGTGGCGTAGGATTGGATTGGGAGATGAAAGTGTGTAAAGGTGAGGTTAGTGGTCTGGACCACTTCTAATACAACTGGGACAAAGCCCGAAAGAGCCAAGGCCCACCTTCGAACCAGCCCAATGTGGCGCTCACCTGCCCCCTGTATTTGCCTGTCGATGATCTGCTTCCATTTTTTTAATAAACATTTTATTGAGGTATTTCTGGTGTTGCAACAACAACAACATAAATAATGTACATGAAACTATAAACATAGTGCAAAAGTTGTCTCCCTTCCTTACAGGTCCCACCTTTATTAACCCCCTACTGTAAGCTAAACTAACCCCCCCCCCCCCTCCCTTCTGCTGACGATTAATTTTCCGCGAAGAAGTCGACGAACAGTTGCCACCTCCGGGCGAACCCTAACAGTGACCCTCTCAAAGCAAACTTGATTTTCTCCAAGCAGAGCAAGCTAGCCATGCCCGATAGCCAGGTCTCCGGCTTCGGGGGCATTGAGTCCTTCCAAGCTAATAGTATCCGTCTCCGGGCTACCAGGGAAGCAAAGGCCAGAACGTCTGCCTCTTTCTCCTCCTGGATTCCCGGGTCTTCCACCACCCCGATAATTGCCACCTCTGGACTCAGTGCCACCCTTGTTTTTAACACCGTGGACATGACATCTGCAAACCCCTGCCAAAATCCCCTAAGCTTCGCTCATGTCCAAAACATGTGGACATGGTTCGCTGGTCCTCCCGCACATTTTGCACACCTGTCTTCCACCCCAAAGAATCTGCTCATCCGGGTCACTGTCCTGTGAGCCCGATGAACGACCTTGAATTGTATCAGGCTGAGCCTGGCACATGTTGCGGACGCATTGACTCTACTCAACGCGTCCGGCCATAGACCATCCTCTACCTCTCCTCCCAGCTCCTCCTCCCACTTGCGCTTCAGCTCCTCGGTCTGCGTCTCCTCCGACCCCATAAGTTCCTTGTAAATGTCCGAGACGCTCCCTTCTCCTACTGCAGATACCTGAATTTGTTTCCCCTCGCCAACCCAAACTTCTCCTCCAGCGCCCTCATACTCAGAAAGCTCACCTCTATGAACATAACCCCCCTCCTCTCAATCCCCATTCTCCACCATAACCGGAACCCCCCATCCATACTTCCTGGGGCAAACCGGTGATTATTACAGATTGGGGACCAGACCGATGCTCCCTCTGCTCCCACATGTCTCTTCCATTGCCCCCAGACTCTCAGGGGCTGGTGGAGTACCGTGCTGGCGGGAACTGCAGAGGCGCAGTTACCAACGCCCCCAGATTGGTGCCCTTGCATGAAGCCGCCTCCATGCCGACCCCTCCCCCACCACCCACTTCCTGAAATCAATCCGGGAGTACACTTTATGCACGTGTGAGTAGAAGGCGAACTCCTTCACCCTCGGTTGCCCAAATCTCCATGGATCCTTTTAGTTCCTTTGCCATTGCTGGCACCCTGCCCGTTTTTGAGCTTGACCGGTCCAAGCCAGGGTCAATAACTGTGTTGAAGTCCCCTCCCATGACCAACCTGTGCGAGTCCAGGTCCGGTATCTTCCCCAGCATCCTCATTATAAACTCCACATCCTCCCAATTTGGCGCATACACATTTACTAATACCACCTGCACCCCCTCCAGTTTCCCACTGACCATAATGTACCGACCTCCCACGTCCGAGACTATTCTACCCGCCTCAAACACTACCCGCTTATTGATCAGGATCGCGACCCCTCTAGTCCCGAGTGAAAGACCTGACTGACCCAGCATTTCCTCAATCTAATCTGGTCAGTTACTCTAAGGTACGTCTCCTGCAACATTACCACGTCCGCCTTCAGTCCCCTAAGAAGCGTGAACACACGTGCCCTCTTGACCGGCCCATTTAACCCTCGAACATTCCAGGTGATCAACCTAGTTGGGGGGCTCATTGCCTGCCCCCCCCCCCCTGCCGATCAGCCATCCCTTTTTTTGGGCCCGCCTCCAGGCCAAGCTCCGTGCCTCCACCGGTCTGATCTGCTTCCTGTTCGGCAGGTCCAACTGTCTCCTGCCCAAAGTTTGGGGTGGGGGGGGAATCAGCCCATTTGGAAATTTTCCGACGTGAACTGCCTGCCACTGTGGTGAAACACACACACTCACACTCACACTCACACACTCACACTCACACTCACACTCACACTCACACTCACACTCACACACACTCACACTCACACACACTCACACTCACACACACTCACACTCACACACACTCACACACACTCTATACCCCAGCCAACTCCCCACCCCCTCCACACACACGCTGTACCACAGCCAAATCCCCACCCACACACACGCTGTACCACAGCCAAATCCCCACCCACACACACCTGTACCCCAGCCAACTCCCCACCCCCTCCACACACGCTGTACCCCAGCCAACTCCCCACCCCCTCCACACACACGCTGTACCCCAGCCAACTCCCCACCCCCTCCACACACACGCTGTACCCCAGCCAAATCCCCACCCTCACACACCTGTACCCCAGCCAACTCCCCACCCTCACACACCTGTACCCCAGCCAACTCTCCCCACACACCTGTACCCCAGCCAACTCCCCACCCACACACACCTGTACCCCAGCCAACCACCCACCCCCTCCACACACACCTGTACCCCAGCCAACTCCCCACCCCCTCCACACACACCTGTACCCCAGCCAACTCCCCACCCTCACACACCTGTACCCCAGCCACCTCCCCACCCCCTCCACACACACGCTGTACCCCAGCCACCTCCCCACCCTCACACACCTGTACCCCAGCCAACTCCCCACCCTCTCACACCTGTACCCCATCCAATTCCCCAAATTCTCTCACTCGCTCTCTCTCTTCCTCGCTCTCTCTCTCCCTCGCTCTCTCTCACAGACACACACGCACACACATATACATGCACAATACCCTACCTCGTCCAATTCTGCACCAGCACACAAACAGAATCCAACAATTTATCCTAGGATTCTCTGGGAGGCCAGGGAAGAGATTGCTGGACCTTTGGCTTTGATTTTTATGTCATCATTGGCTACAGGAATAGTGCCAGAGGACTGGAGGACAGCAAATGTGGTCCCTTTGTTCAAAAAGGGGAGCAGAGACAACCCCGGCAACTATAGACCGGTGAGCCTCACGTCTGTAGTGGGTAAAGTCTTGGAGGGGATTATAAGAGACAAGATTTATAATCATCTAGATAGGAAAAATATGATCAGGGATAGTCAGCATGGCTTTGTGAAGGGTAGGTCATGCCTCACAAACCTTATTGAGTTCTTTGAGAAGGTGACTGAACAGGTAGATGAGGGTAGAGCAGTTGATGTGGTGTATATGGATTTCAGCAAAGCGTTTGATAAGGTTCCCCACGGTAGGCTATTGCAAAAAATACGGAGGCTGGGAATTGAGGGTGATTTAGAGATGTGGATCAGAAATTGGCTAGCTGAAAGAAGACAAGAGGGTGGTGGTTGATGGGAAATGTTCAGAATGGAGTACAGTCACAAGTGGAGTACCACAAGGATCTGTTCTGGGGCCGTTGCTGTTTGTCATTTTTATCAATGACCTAGAGGAAGGCGCAGAAGGGTGGGTGAGTAAATTTGCAGACGATACTAAAGTCGGTGGTGTTGTCGATAGTGTGGAAGGATGTAGCAGGTTACAGAGGGATATAGATAAGCTGCAGAGCTGGGCTGAGAGGTGGCAAATGGAGTTTAATGTAGAGAAGTGTGAGGTGATTCACTTTGGAAGGAATAACAGGAATGCGGAATATTTGGCTAATGGTAAAGTTCTTGAAAGTGTGGATGAGCAGAGGGATCTAGGTGTCCATGTACATAGATCCCTGAAAGTTGCCACCCAGGTTGATAGGGTTGTGAAGAAGGCCTATGGAGTGTTGGCCTTTATTGGTAGAGGGATTGAGTTCCGGAGTCGGGAGGTCATGTTGCAGCTGTACAGAACTCTGGTACGGCCGCATTTGGAGTATTGCGTACAGTTCTGGTCACCGCATTATAGGAAGGACGTGGAGGCTTTGGAGCGGGTGCAGAGGAGATTTACCTGGATGTTGCCTGGTATGGAGGGAAAATCTTATGAGGAAAGGCTGATGGACTTGAGGTTGTTTTCGTTGGAGAGAAGAAGGTTAAGAGGAGACTTAATAGAGGCATACAAAATGATCAGGGGGTTGGATAGGGTGGACAGTGAGAGCCTTCTCCCGCGGATGGAAATGGCTGGCACGAGGGGACATAACTTTAAACTGAGGGGTAATAGATATAGGACAGAGGTCAGAGGTAGGTTCTTTACGCAAATAGTAGTGAGGCCGTGGAATGCCCTACCTGCTACAGTAGTGAACTCGCCAACATTGAGGGCATTTAAAAGTTTATTGGATAAACATATGGATGATAATGGCATAGTGTAGGTTAGATGGCTTTTGTTTCGGTGCAACATCGTGGGCCGAAGGGCCTGTACTGCGCTGTATTGTTCTATGTTCTAACCCAAGACCTTGTTCAACTCTCCACCCTTTCACAGAGAGAATATCTGTGCATCTGGAGGGTTTGTTTGTTCAAGATTTGATGGGTGTATGATGTTGCTGAAGAACAAAGAACAAAGAAAAGTACAGCACAGGAACAGGCCCTTTGGCCCTCCAAGCCCGTGCTGACCATGCTGCCCGACTAAACTACAATCTTCTCCACTTCCTGGGTCCATATCCCTCTATTCATGTATTTGTCAAGATGCCCCTTAAATGTCACTATCGTCTCTGCTTCCACCACCTCCTCCGGCAGCGAGTTCCAGGCACCCACTACCCTCTGTGTAAAAAAAACTTGCCTCGTACATCTACTCTAAACCTTGCCCTTCGCACCTTAAACCTATGCCCCCTAGTAATTGACCCCTCTACCCTGGGGAAAAGCCTCTGACTATCCATTCTGTCTATGACCCTCATAATTTTGTAGACCTCTATCAGGTCGCCCCTCAACCTCCGCCGTTCCAGTGAGAACAAACCGAGTTTATTCAACCGCTCCTCATAGCTAATGCCCTCCATACCAGGCAACATTCTGGTAAATCTCTTCTGCACCCTCTCTAAAGCCTCCACATCCTTTTGGTAGTGTGGCGACCAGAATTGAACACTATACTCCAAGTGTGGCCTAACGAAGGTTCTATACAGCTGCAACATGACTTGCCAATTCTTATACTCAATGCCCCGTCCAATGAAGGGAAGCATGCTGTATGCCTTCTTGACTACCTTCTCCACCTGTGTTGCCCCTTTCAGTGACCTGTGGACCTGTATACTTAGATCTCTCTGACTTTCAATACTCTTGAGGGTTCTACCATTCACTGTATATTTCCTACCTGCATTAGAACTTGCAAAATGCATTACCTCACATTTGTCCGGATTAAACTCGATCTGCCATCTCTCCGCCCAAGTCTCCAAACAATCTAAACCCTGCTGTCTCCTCTGACAGTCGTCATCGCTATCCGCAATTCCACCAACCTTTGTGTCTTCTGCAAACTTACTAATCAGACCAGTTACATTTTCCTCCAAATCATTTATATGTACTACAAACAGCAAAGGTCCCAGCACTGATCCCTGCGGAACACCACTAGTCACAGCCCTCCAATTAGAAAAGCATCCTTCCATTGCTACTCTCTGCCTTCTATGACCTAGCCAGTTCTGTATCCACCTTGCCAGCTCACCCCTGATCCCGTGTGACTTCAACGTTTGTACTAGTCTACCATGAGGGACCTTGTCAAAGGCCTTCCTGAAGTCCGTATAGACAACATCCACTGCCCTACCTGCATCAATCATCTTTGTGACCTCTTCGAAAAACTCTATCAATTTAGTCAGACACAACCTCCCCTTCACAAAACCGTGCTGCCTCTCACTAATACGTCCATTTGCTTCCAAATGGGAGTAGATCCTGTCGCGAAGAATTCTCTCCAGTAATTTCCCTACCACTGACGTAAGGCTCACCGGCCTGTAGTTCCCTGGATTATCCTTGCTACCCTTCTTTACAGAGGAACAACATTGGCTATTCTCCAGTCCTCCGGGACATCCCCTGATGACAGTGAGGATCCAAAGATTTCTGTCAAGGCCTCAGCAATTTCCTCTCTAGCCTCCTTCAGTATTCTGGGGTAGATCCCATCAGGCCCTGGGGACTTAGCTACCTTAATATTTTTCAAGATCTCCAACACCTCGTCTTTTTGGATCTCAATGTGACCCAGGCTATCTCCACACCCTTCTCCAGACTCAACATCTACCAATTCCTTCTCTTTGGTGAATACTGATGCAAAGTATTCATTTAGTACCTCGTCCAGTTCCTCTGGCTCCACACACATTCCCTTGCCTATCCTTCAGTGGGCCAATCCTTTCCCTGGCTACCCTCTTGCTTTTTATGTACGTGTAAAAAGCCTTGGGATTTTCCTTAACCCTATTTGCCAATGACTTTTCGTGACCCCTTCTAACCCTCCTGACTCCTTGCTTAAGTTCCTTCCTACTTTCCTTATATTCCACACAGGCTTCATCTGTTCCCAGCCTTTTAGTCCTGGCAAATGCCTCCTTTTTCTTTTTGACGAGGCCTACAATATCTCTCATTATCCAAGGTTACCGAAAATTGCCGTATTTATCCTTCTTCCTCACAGGAACATGCCGGTCCTGAATTCCTTTCAACTGACACTTGAAAGCCTCCCACATGTCAGATGTTGATTTACCCTCGAACATCCACCCCAATCTAGGTTCTTCAGTTCCCACCTAATATTGTTATAATTAGCCTTCCCCCAATTTAGCACATTCATCCTAGGACCACTCTTATCCTTGTCCACCAGCACTTTAAAACTTACTGAATTGTGGTCACTGTTCCCGAAATGCTCCCCTACTGAAACTTCTACCACCTGGCCGGGCGCATTCCCCAATACCAGGTCCAGTACAGCCCCTTCCCTAGTTGGACTGTCTACATATTGTTTTAAGAAGCCCTCCTGGATGCTCCTTACAAACTCTGCCCCGTCTAAGCCCCTGGCACTAAGTGAGTCCCAGTCAATATTGGGGAAGTTGAAGTCTCCCATCACAACAACCCTGTTTTTACTCTTTTCCACAATCTGTCTACCTATCTGTTCCTCTATCTCCCGCTGGCTGTTGGGAAGCCTGTAGTAAACCCCTAACATTGTGACTGCACCCTTCTTATTCCTGATCTCTACCCATATAGCCTCACTGTCCTCTGAGGTGTCCTCCCGTAGTACAGCTCTGATATTCTCCCTAATCAGTAGCGCAACTCCGCCACCCCATTTACATCCCCCTCTATCCCGCCTGAAACATCTAAATCCTGGAACGTTTAGCTGCCAATCCTGCCCTTCAATCAACCAGGTCTCTAATGGCAACAACATTATAGTTCCAAGTACTAATCCAAGCTCTAAGTTCATCTGCCTTACCCGTAATACTTCTTGCATTAAGACATATGCACTTCAGACCACCAGACCTGCTGTGTTCAGCAACTTCTCCCTGTCTGCTCTGCCTCAGAGCCATACTGGCCCTATTCCCTTGTTCTCCCTCAATGCTCTCACCTTCTGACCTATTGCTCCCATGCCCAGCCCCCTGCCATACTAGTTTAAACCCTCCCGTGTGACACTAGCAAACCTCGCAGCCAGGATATTTATGCCTCTCCAGTTTAGATGCAACCCGTCCTTATATAGGTCACACGCGCCCCTGAAGAGCTCCCAGTGGTCCAGATAACGGAAACCCTCCCTTCTACACCAGCTGTTTAGCCACGTGTTTAGCTGCACTATCTTCCTATTTCTAGCTTCACTGGCATGTGGCACAGGGAGTAATCCCGAGGTTACAACCCTAGAGGTCCTGTCTTTTAACTTTCTGCCTTGCTCCCTGAACTCCTGCTGCAGGACTTCATGCCCCTTCCTGCCTATGTCGTTAGTACCAATATGTACATCAACGTCTGCCTGTTTGCCCTCCTCCTTCAGGATGCCCTCTACCCGTTCGGAGACATCCTGGACCCTGGCACCAGGGAGGCAACATACCATCCTGGAGTCTCTTTCACATCCACAGAAGCGCCTATCTGTGCCCCTGACTATGGAGTCCCCTATTACTATTGCTCTTCTGCGCTTTGACCCTCCCTTCTGAACATCAGAGCCAGCTGTGATGCCACTGCTCTGGCTGCTGTTTTTCCCTGATAGGCTATCCCCCCCGACCATATCCGAAGGGGTATACCTGTTCGAGAGGGGGACAACCACAGGGGATTCCTACACTGACTGCCTGCCCTTTCTGGTGGTCACCCATTTCTCTGCCTGAACCTTTGGTGTGACCACATTTATATAACTGCTATCTATGACGCTTTCCGCCACCTGCATGCTCCTAAGTGCATCCAACTGCTGCTCCAACGGAACCATGCGGTCTGTGAGGAGCTCCAGTTGGGTGCACTTTCTGCAGATGAAGCCATCCGGGACGCTGGAAGCTTCCCGACCTGCCACATCTCACAGTCAGAGCACTGCGCCCCTCTAACTGACACTGTGTCAATTAATTAGTAAATTAAATTAAAAAGTTTTTTTAACACAAGTTACTGTTAACTATATGTTTCCTAGCACTAGATTTCTACTATAAATGTGAAAGCTAAATCCAGTACTCTCCGGTCTCTGGCTTAGATGCCCCTCTAAATTATAATTAAGTAATTATGTTTAATTCGTTTACCAAGCTTGATTTTTTTCAATTTAGTGTAGATTCCCAACCAGCCACACCAGCCAATCAGGTCACAGCTTTTGATGTCACTTCAGTTTTCCCTCCCCCACACACAATTTGAAAAGGTAATAAAAGTAAAAATCACTTACTTACCTTCCGAGGGTCTCAGTTGCTCTCTGGTTCTCTCCCTGCAGATTAAAAGTTACAGGCCAGAAGAAAGAGAGAGAACAAAACAGTAGGGAAAAAGCACCTTCTCCCACTCTGCACCGAATTACCTCACTGCACCAAATTACCAAGTTCCAAATTCCCACTCTGGATGTGTCTCACTCACTCAGGATGTGTCTCCTTCACCTGCACAAAGCTTACTGAGTGTGCTTTCTGTCTGTCTTTTATACAGAACTCAGCTAACCAGGGTGACTCACACTACTTAAATTTCAAAGAGAAGAATACAATGTGCACCTTTGTGCCCCTAAACAGGCCTCAGGTGACTGACAGATAACTGCCTCTCAGCAATTAGGGTGGGGACAGCTTCAGCCAGTCAGACACTAATCTACCACTGCACTTTTAACTGAAAAACAGCAGACTTAGACTTACCACTTACCTTTCTTGATTACCTAACTGCACCAAATTACCAAGTTCCAAATTCACACTCTGGATGTGTCTCACTCAGGCTGTGTCTCTTTGACCTGCGCAAAGCTTACTGAGTGCGTTTTCTTTTTTTAAAAATATTTTTATTAAAGGTTTTTAACAACACAATTTTTTCCCCTTACAAACAATAACTCCTCCCTCCCCCCGTAACAAAATAACGCAAAGTCACCCTGAGCAAGATATATACATGGCAAGATGGTATATTTACATAGCTTTATACACTGGCTCTTGGCCGCAAGTGCCATTTCTCCCCACCCTCCATGCCATCTCCCGCTCGTCCATCCCCTCAAACAATCTCTCGTTCTCCCCTCTTCCCCCCCCCCCCCCAGGGTTGCTGCTGCTGCTGACCGACCTTCCTCTAACGCTCCGCGAGATATTCTAGGAACGGTTGCCACCGTCTGTAGAACCCCTGCGCAGACCCTCTCAAAGCAAACTTAATCCCCTCCAATTTTATGAACCCCGCCATGTCGTTTATCCAGGCCTCCAGGCTAGGGGGCTTCGCCTCCTTCCACAATAGCAAGACCCTTCGCCGGGCTACTAGGGACGCAAAGGCCAGAATGCCGGCCTCTTTCGCCTCCTGCACTCCCGGCTCATCCACTACTCCAAATATTGCTAGTCCCCAGCTTGGCTTGACACGGACTTTCACCACCTGGGATATTACTCCCGCCACTCCTCTCCAGTACCCCTCCAATGCCGGGCATGACCAAAACATATGGACGTGGTTCGCCGGGCTCCCTGAACATCTTTCACATCTATCCTCTACCCCAAAGAACCTACTCAGCCTCGCCCTCGTCAAATGCGCTCTGTGAACCACCTTAAATTGTATTAGACTGAGCCTGGCACACGAGGAGGAGGTATTAACCCTACCCAGGGCGTCAGCCCATAGCCCTTCCTCAATCTCCTCCCCCAGCTCCTCCCATTTACCTTTCAACTCTTCCACTAGCGCTTCCCCCTCTTCTTTCATCTCTTGGTGTATTTCCGACACCTTGCCCTCCCCGACCCATACCCCCGAGATCACCCTATCTTGAACTTCTTGTGCCGGGAGCAACGGAAATTCCCTCACCTGTCGCCTCACAAAAGCCCTCACCTGCATATATCTAAAGGCATTTCCCAGGGGTAACTCAAACTTCTCCTCCAGTGCCCCTAGGCTCGCAAATGTCCCGTCAATGAACAGGTCCCCCATTCTTCTAATCCCCGCCCGATGCCAGCCTTGGAACCCCCTGTCCATCTTCCCCGGGACAAACCGGTGGTTACCCCTGATCGGGGACCACACCGATGCTCCCGTTGCACCCCTGTGCCTTCTCCACGCCCCAGATCCTTAGTGTTGCCGCCACCACCGGGCTTGTGGTGTATTCTGTCGGCGAGAGCGGCAGCGGTGCCGTTACCAACGCCCCCAGGCTCGTTCCTTTACAGGACGCCATCTCCATCCTCTTCCATGCCGCCCCCTCTCCCTCCATGACCCACTTGAGGATCATCGCCACGTTTGCTGCCCAGTAGTAGCTCCCTAGGTTTGGCAAAGCCAACCCTCCTCGGTCCCTATTGCGTTCCAGGAACCCTCTCCTAACCCTCAGGGTCTTATTTGCCCACACAAACCCCATAATACTCCTACCTACTCTCTTGAAAAAGCCCTTGGTGATCACGATGGGGAGGCACTGAAACACAAACAAAAACCTCGGAAGGACCACCATTTTGACCGACTGCACCCTACCCGCCAGCGAGAGCGGGAGCATGTCCCATCTTTTAAAATCCTCCTCCATTTGCTCCACCAACCTCGTCAAATTCAGTTTATGTAGGGCCCCCCATCTCCTGGCTATCTGGATCCCCAGATACCGAAAACTCCTCTCCGCCCTCCTCAGCGGTAGGTCCCCTATCCCTCTTTCTTGGTCCCCTGCCTGTAATACAAAAAGCTCACTCTTCCCTACATTAAGCTTGTGGCCCGAGAACTCCCCAAACTCCTTCAGAGTCTGCATGACCTCCACCATCCCCTCCATTGGGTCCGCCACGTATAGCAGCAGGTCATCCGCGTAGAGCGATATCCGATGCTCTTCTCCCCCGCGGACTATCCCCCTCCATTTATTAGACTCCCTAAGTGATATGGCCAAGTGTTCGATCGCCAATGCAAACAACAGGGGGGACAGGGGGCACCCCTGCCTCGTCCCTCGGTACAGCCGAAAGTACTCCGACCTCCGCCGGTTCGTCACTACACTCGCCACCGGGGCGCTGTAAAGGAGTTTAACCCATCTGATAAACCCTCCCCAGAACCCAAACCTGCGCAATACCTCCCAGAGATACTCCAACTCCACTCGGTCAAAGGCTTTTTCCGCCTCCATAGCTGCCACTATCTCCGTCTCTCCCTCCTCCGATGTCATCATTATCACGTTTAAGAGCCGCCGCACATTGGTATTTAACTGCCTGCCCTTTACGAATCCCATTTGGTCCTCATGAATCACCCCCGGGACGCAGTCCTCAATCCTGGTGGCCAATACTTTTGCCAATAGCTTAGCATCCACATTGAGGAGCGAAATCGGCCTGTACGATCCACATTGCAGTGGATCCTTGTCTCGCTTTAGAATCAAGGAGATGGTCGCCTCCGACATTGTCTGGGGCAGGGTTCCCTCCTCTTTTGCCTCGTTAAAGGTCCTCACTAGTAGCGGGGCCAGCAGGTCCACATATTTTCTATAGAACTCCACCGGGAACCCGTCCGGCCCCGGGGCCTTCCCCGCCTGCATGCTCCCCAAACCCTTACTCAACTCCTCCAACCCAATTGGTGCCCCCAAACCAACCGCCTCTTGCTCCTCCACCCTCGGGAACATCAGTTGGTCCAGGAATCGTCTCATCCCCCCCCTTCCCCCCCCCCCCCCCCCGGGGGCTGGGATCTATACAGCTCTTCATAGAAATCCTTGAATACCTTATTTATTTTCGTTGCACTTCGAACCGTGGCTCCCCTTCCATCTTTGATTCCCCCTATTTCCCTCGCTGCCGCCCTCTTACGGAGCTGGTGCGCCAGCATCCAACTAGCCTTTTCCCCGTACTCGTAGGTCGCCCCATGCGCCTTCCTCCACTGTGCCTCCGCCTTGCCCGTGGTCAGCAGGTCAAACTCCGTCTGGAGCCGTCGCCTTTCCCCAAGTAATCTTTCCTCCGGGGCCTCTGCGTATCTCCTGTCCACTCGCAAGATCTCCCCCACTAACCTCTCCCTTTCCATGCCCTCTGTCTTCTCCCTATGAGCCCTGATGGAGATCAGCTCTCCCCTGATCACCGCCTTCAACGCCTCCCATACCACCCCCACTCGCACCTCCCCATTGTCGTTGGCCTCCAAGTACCTTTCGATACACCCCCTCACCTTCCCACACACCACCTCATCAGCCAGCCGTCCCACATCCAGCCGCCACAGCGGGCGTTGGTCCCTCTCCCAGCTCCAGTTCCACCCAGTGCGGGGCATGGTCCGAAACGGCTATAGCCGAATACTCCGTCCCCTCCACCCTCGGGATGAGCGCCCTACCCAGAACAAAGAAATCTATCCGGGAGTAGGCTTTGTGTACATGGGAGAAGAAAGAAAATTCCCTAGCCTGCGGCCTTGCAAACCGCCATGGGTTCACTCCCCCCCCCATCTGATCCATAAACCCCCTAAGTACCTTGGCCGCCGCCGGCATCTTTCCAGTCCTTGATCTGGAGCGATCCAGTGCTGGGTCCAGCACTGTATTGAACTCCCCTCCCATTATCAGTCCTCCTACCTCCAAGTCCGGAATGCGCCCCAACATGCGCTTCATAAATCCAGCATCATCCCAGTTCGGGGCGTATACATTTACCAACACCACCCACGTCCCTTGCAACCTCCCACTCACCATCACGTATCTCCCTCCATTATCCGCTACGATAGTCTTGGCCTCAAATGACACATGCTTTCCCACCAGAATTGCCACCCCTCTATTTTTTGCGTCCAATCCCAAGTGAAATACCTGTCCTACCCATCCCTTTCTTAACCTGACCTGGTCCGCCACCTTCAGGTGTGTCTCTTGGAGCATTGCCACGTCTGCCTTCAGTCCCTTCAAGTGCGCAAACACTCGAGCCCTCTTCACCGGCCCATTCAGGCCCCTCACATTCTCCCCCCCCCCCCCCGCCGACTAGCCATCTCCTTTTCTGGGCCAGCCCCTTGTCCGCGTCTCCCTCACTCTCCAGTCCCCGAACAGGGGGACCCTCGTCCCAACCACCTCTTCTGTGTCCCATTCTCTTTCGGCTAGTGCAGCAGAAACCCTTTTTCCCCCCCCCTCCCTCCTCTCCTCTTCCCCCCTGCTAGAACCCCGTCTAGCTTTTTTGCTCCCCCCATATTCCTCCCGTAAGTCAGCTGACACTTGCTGACCCCGGCTTCCACCGCCATCCCTTTGACCCCCCCGTGTGGGAGTCTCCCAATCAATGTACATTCCTTCGTTCCCCTTCCCGCGCGCGGGAAAGAAAACCCCGCGCTTTCCAGAGCCTGCCGCACCCCCTATGGCGCAGCTCCTGTCGTGGCCTTGTCTCTCGCCCCCAGCCTGTATAGCATTTCCTGCACGTGGTTGACCGCCTATATACAACAACCATCATACTTCAACCCTCAAACACCCCCCCCCCCCCCCTCCCACACAAACCCTCAATTAGAGTCCAACTTTTCAGTTTATATAAAGGTCCACGCCTCTTTGGACGTTTCAAAGTAGTGGTGTTGGCCGTTATATGTGACCCACAGTCGCGCTGGCTGCAACATTCCAAATTTCACTCCTTTCCGATGCAGCACCACTTTGGCCCGGTTGAAACCCGCTCTCCGCTTAGCGACCTCCGTGCTCCAGTCCGGGTATATTCTGATCTCTGCATTGTCCCACTTTGCTGCTCCGTTCCTTCTTGGCCCATTTCAGGACCCTCTCTCTGTCCGTAAACCGGTGAAATCTCACCACCATCGCCCTTGGCGGCTCATTTGCCTTGGGCTTCCTCGCCAGCACTCGGTGCGCCCCTTCCAGCCCCAGCAATCCCAGGGGGGCCTCCACACCCATCAGCGTCCCGGTCATTGTGCCCGCATATGCCGCGGCATCGGCCCCCTCCACTCCTTCTGGGAGACCCAGGATCCGCAGATTCTTTCTCCTCGACCTGTTCTCCAGGTCTTCGAGTCTTCCCGCCCATGTCTTGTGTAGCGCCTCGTGCCGCTCCACTCTCTCCGCCAGGCCCACGAGCTCGTCGTCGTTCTCACTCACTTTTTCCTGGATCTCCTGGATCTTCACCTCTTGGGCTTTCTAGGTTGCTCCAAGTACTTCAATTATTGCCAGCATAGGCGCCACCATCTCCTTGCGCAGCTCCCCGAAGCAGCACTTGATGAACTCCTGCATCTCCTCTTTGTCTGTGGGCGCCGCCATTTTGCTTTTTTTCTCTCTTCCGCTGCTCCAGGGCCGCTTTTTTCGCCGTTTCGCTGCGGGTCCGGTCCATGCAGGTTAGTAGGGGACCTCTCTCCTTCCTTCCCCATGGGTTGTCTGTATCAAAAGTTCCGTTGGGGCTCCGTTAGCGAGCCCAAAAGTCCGTCTTCGCGGGAGCTGCCGAATCGCCGCAACCGGAAGTCCTGAGTGCGTTTTCTGTCTGTCTTTTATACAGACTTCAGCTGACCATGGTGACTCACACTTCTTAAATTTCTTTCAGATTCCTTTGAAGGTTGTAGGTTTAATGTTGGGTGATAGGGGAATAATCATTTCCAATTCTGCCTTTCTGACGTTTGTTTTTTTGGCTCTAGGTGATGGAATCTACCAGAGTAACTCGCCGTATGAGTACACTGGCACAGCGTTGGGAGGCTGGGATATTCAACAACAATCTGGATGAATGACCTGAAGTTTTATAATTGTGGATTATCTATAGTAATATTCTGAAAAGCACTGCCTGGTGACTAGGAATGAAGTTCTCTCTTGCACTCTGGACTGATTTGACTCTTGAGTATTTGTATATACGATTGTATAGATTACCTGGCTGGGGGTTTGAGTTCAGGCCTAATCAGCAGCCTTCCTTTATTTACGGCCTTAACAAGAGGATGACTCTTGTAGCCACGAATGAGATGGTAGGCTACTGATTGGTGGTGGCCGGCTTTCCTCGCCATTATATCATTGGATCTCAGTTGCCTTTCTTTTGTTGAAATGAATGTATGAGTAAATGCACTGGAAAAGTAGGCTCAAAGGCCTGGATTCCATGATGAAAATTATGAATGAAAATCTTTGTGGATTGTTCTCAACAATTATCAGTTCATTCTTTGCAGCGAAGCAAATTCTTGCTTGTGTGCCATTATTTAAAACAACATCTCATCAATAAATCAGTATCTGTAATAAAGTTCATTTGCTGGACCCATCCGCACTGTTTATGTGTGCAAGTGAGTGAGTGTGCGTGCATGTGATTATCCATCCATCACATCTGTTGTGAGCCTCTATCCACCTTAATTGTAACATTTTTAAGAATCCTAACAAATTTGTTAGTTACAACTTTCCTTTGATCCTTTCCCATGTCAACTCTGCTCCATCACATTATGATTCTCTTAAGTGTCCTCTAAACATGTCCCTCAGAATAGATTCTAGCATTTTGCCTTGGACTGATGTTTGGCTCGCTGACCTACCCAGTTTTTTTTCTCTCCCTTGATTAATTGGTGGGGTTATGTTTACTGATTTCCAGTCTTTGGGAACAGAATCTAAAGAAATCTGGAAGATTAAAACAAATGCATCCATGATCTCTGCAGCTCATTCTTCGAATCTCTTTGCAGGTCATCAGGGCCAGATTTGTTTCCATTAGTACTATTACCTTTTACAGTAATTATGTCTTTACTTGTCCTGATTTCTTATAATCATTGAATCACTACAGTGCAGAATATGGCCGTTCGGCCCGTTGAGTCTGCACTGACCCTCTCTGAAAGAGCACCCTACCGAGGCCAGCTCCCCCGCCCTATCCCTGTAAACCCACCTAACCTTTTTGAACACTTAAGGGGCAATTTAGCATGACCAATTCACCTAACCTGCACATCTGTGGACTGTGGGAGGAAATCCGAGCACCCAGAGGAAACCATCACAGACATGGGGAGAAAGTGCAAACTCCACACAGACAGTCACCCAAGGTCAGTATCGAACCCAGGTCCCTGGTGCTGTGCTAACCACTGTGCCCCCATGCTGCTCCAAGTTCCTTATTTTCCCTAGCTCCTTGCTTCCCCATTATTTCCAGAATGTGTATCGTGCAATAGATACAAATTATTTTTTTATTCATTATTATAATTTCCTCTGCCTCTAACGGGTCCATGTTCACTATTATTAATCTCGTCCCATTTACGTACCTATAGAAATGTTTACAATCTCTTTTTGACTATTGCTACTCTAATTTTCTTCTCAATTAGGAGCAGCAGTAGGCCACTCGTACCTCAAGCCTGTTCCGTCATTCAATAAGATCATTCGGATTTGATTGTGACCTCAAATCCACTCTTTCCCCCCCACCCCCGATAACCTTTCACCCCTTTGTTACTCAAGAATCTATCCAGCTCTGCCTTAAAAATATTCTAAGATTCTGTTTCCACTGCCTTTTGAGAAGGAAAGTTCCAGAGACTCATAATCTTTATTGTCACAAGTAGGCTTACATTAACACTGTAATGAAGTCACTGTGAAAAGCCCCTAGTCACCACATTTCAGTGCCTGTTCGGGTACACAGAGGGAGAATTCCGAATGTCCAAATTACCTAATAGCACGTCTTTCGGGACTTGTGGGAGGAAGCAGGAGCACCCAGAGGAAACCCACGCAGACACGGGGGGGGGGGGGGGGGGGAGAGAGGGCAGGCAGACTCCGTACAGACAGTGACCTAAGCCGGGAATCTAACCCGGGACCCTGGAGCTGTGAAGCAACAGTGCTAACCACTGTAACTCTTTGAGAGAAAAAAATTCTTCTCATCTCCATCTTAAATGAATGACCCCCTTATTTTTAAACAGTGACTCCTAGTTCTAGATTCTCCAACAAGAGGAAATGACCTGTCCACATCCACCCTCTCAATACCCCTCAGGATCTTGTGTGTTTCAATCACATCACCTCTTATTCTTCTAAATTCCAGTGGATACAGACCTAGCTTCTCCAACCTTTCCTCATAAGACAACATGCCCATTCCTGGTATTAGTCTAGTAAACCTTCTCTGAACTGTTTCCATGGCATTTACATCTTTCCCTAAATAAAGAAACCAATACTGTCCACAATACTCTGAATGTGGTCTCACCAATGTCCTATATAGCTGAAGCATAACCTCCCTACTTTTGTTTATTGTGAGGAGACTTGAATACAATGTCATTGCATTAGCTTTCCTAATTACTTGCTGTCCCTTTATACTAACCTGTTGTGCTTTGTGCATTAGGACACCCAGATCCCTCTGCACCTCAAGAGCTCTGCAATCTCTCACTATTTACATAATAGGCTGCATCCTCCGTTTCGCCGTCAGCGCACTCACGGCCGCAGATATCCTGGAAACCCCATTAGCCAGCTACCAGGACAGAGGATCCCGTTGCCGGCGGGGGGGGTGCTGCACTAGAAAATGGGTGCGGATGGACAGGGAATCCTGCCCAATATGTTCCTTTTTGACTCTCCCTACCAAAATGGATAAGTTCACATTTTTCCGCATTATATTCCATTTGCCAGATTTTTACCACTCACTTACTCAATCTATGGGCACGATCTATCAGCCAGGTCGCGGGCTGACTGACAGCCTGTATGCCTCGCGCGATCTATCCAGACCACACGAGGTGCGTCATCTGCAGATTTAGGGAGAAATTGCACTTCGTCCCTCATTTAAATCATTAATCTCTTATGTGGGACTTTGTCAAAAAAACAGCTGAAAATCTAACTAAGCCACATCCACTGGCTTCCCTTCATCAACTCTGCTAGTTATATCCTCAAAGAATTCCAGTAGGTTTGTCAGGCATGATTTCCCCTTCACAAATCCATGCTGATTCTGTTAATTCAAAGTTGTTCACAAAGATTTTAGCCAGCTCTTGTAACGGGCGGGGGCGGAGACGGTAGGATAAGGGGAGCGAAGTGGTCTTAGCTGACCGTAGCCAAGCGTACATGGCTGTGCTTGTTCAGATGGGAGAGTTCGCTTGGCTGCCCCGCCACCAGTACAGGTGAAGGCCTGGGAAGGGGGGGGGGACACAATTACATATTTAACGAGCTGAGCAGTGAGACGCTATGCCTCACTTTTGCTGGTTTAAACAATTTTGTTTTTTGTGAACCCACAGTATTTTCAATTATCGTGACAGGTAATTGAATACAAATTATTATGGATACATTAAAGGTAATTAGTTATAATGTGACCAGTTAGTTTAGCATCTGTCATTGGGAAATTGTTAAGAGTCCATTATTTAGGAAGTAATATCAGGACATTTGGAAAGCCAAAGCGCAATCCATCAGAGTCAGCATGGTTTTATGAAGGGTAAATCATGTTTGACTAATTTGCCTGAGTTCTTCGAAGATGTAACAAGCAAAGTGGATAATGGGGATGCTGTAGATGTAGTATATCTGGACTTCCGGCAGGCATTTGATAAGGTGCGGCACAAAAGGTTAATCCACAAGGTAAAGTCACATAGAATTGGGGTAATTTAGAAGACTGGCTAAATAACAGAAGGCTGAAATTCAGGATAAATGGGTCTTTATCTGGTTGGCAAGATGTAACTAGTGGGGTGCCACAGGGTTCAGTCCTCAGGCGCCAACTATTAACAATATATATATTAATGACTTGGATGTAGCGATACAATGTACTATAGCCAAATTTGCAGATGCCACTAAAATAGGTGGGATAGTAAGTTGCAATGAGGAAATAAGAAATTTACAACTGGATGTGGATAGGTTGGGTGAGTTGGCCAAAATTTGGACTTTGGAGTTAACGTGGATAAGTGAGAGGTTATCCATTTTGGTCGGAAAAATTGAAAGGCAACTTATTATCTAAATGGAGAGAAACTTCAAAGTGTTTCGGTGCAGAGGGATCTTCGCTCATGAATCGCAGGAAGCTAGTATTCAGATACAGCAGGTAATGAGGAAGGCAAATGGAATGTTATAAGAACATAACTAGGAGCAGGAGTAGGCCATCTGGCCCTTCGAGCCTGCTCCGCCATTCAATGAGATCATGGCTGATCTTTTGTGGACTCAGCTCCACTTTCCCGCCCGAACACCATAATCCTTTATTCTTGATGTGGAGATGCCGGCATTGGACTGGAGTGAGCACAGTACGAAGTCTTACAACACCAGGTTAAAGTCCAACAGGTTTGTTTCGATGTCACTAGCTTTCGGAGCGCTGCTCCTTCCTCGGGTGACTTTCTTAAAAAGACTATCTATCTTTATCTCGAAAGCATTTAATGAAGGAGCCTCAACTGCTTCACTGGGCAGGAAATTCATAGATTCACAACCCTTTGGGTGAAGAAGTTCCTCCTAAACTCCGTCCTAAATCTACTTCCCCTTATTGTGAGACTATGCGCTCTAGTTCTGCTTTCAGCCGCCAGTGGGAACAACCTGCCCGCATCTATCCCATCTATTCCCTTCATAATTTTATATGTTTCTATAAGATCCCCCTGCATCCTTCTAAATTCAAACAAGTACAGTCCCAATCTACTCAACCTCTCCTCGTAATCCAACTCCCTCAACTCTGGGATTAACCTGGTGAATCTCCTCTGCACACCCTCCAGCACCAGTACGTCCTTTCTCAGGTAAGGAGACCAAAACTGAACACAATACTCCAGGTGTGGCCTCACTAACACCTTATACAATTGCAGCAGAACCACCCTAGTCTTAAGCTCCATCCCTCTTAGCAATAAAGGACAAAACTCTATTTGCCTTCTTAATCACCTGTTCCATCAGTAAATCAACTTTTTGTGACTCATGCACTAGGACACCCAGGTCTCTGCACAGCACCATGTTTTAATATTTTATCATTTAAATAATCCCTTTTGCTGTTATTCCTACCAAAATGGATAACCTCACATTTGTCAACCTTGTATGCATCTGCCAAACCCTAGCCCATTCACTTAACCTATCCAAATCCCTCTGCAGAATTCCAGTATCCTCTGTATTTTTTGCTTTACCACTCATCTTTGTGTCGTCTGCAAACTTGGACACATTGCACTTGGTCCCCAACTCCAAATCATCTATGTAAATTGTGAACAATTGTGGGCCCAACACTGATCCCTGAGGGACTCCACTAGCTACTGATTGCCAACCAGAGAAACACCCATTAATCCCCACTCTTTGCTTTCTATTAATTAACCAATCCTCTATCCACGCTACTACTTTACCCTTAATGCCATGCATCATTATCTTATGGAGCAACCTTTTGTGTAGCACCTTATCAAAAGCATTCTCGAAGTCCAGATATACCACATCCATTGGCTCCCCATTGTCTACCGCATTGGTAATGTCCTCAAAAAATTCCACTAAATTAGTTAGGCACGACCTATCGTTTATGAACGCATGCTGCGTCTGCCCAATGGGACAATTTCCATCCAGATGCCTCGCTATTGGCCTTTATAGCTAAACGGATAGAGTATAAAAGTAGAGAAGTGTTGTACAACTGTACAAGGAAGTGTTGAGACCGTACCTGGAGTTCTGTGCACAGTTTTGGTCCCCTTATTTAAGGAAGGATGTAGTGGCATTGGAGGCAGTTCAGAGGAGGTTGATAGAGATGAGGGGTTTGTCTTATGGAGAGAGATTGAGCAGTTTAGGCCTATACACTCTAAAGTACACAAGAATGAGAGGAGATCTAATTAAGTCATATAAAGTTATTAAAGATATTGACAAAGTAGACAGAGCGGATGCTTCCTCTTGTGGAGCAATCTAGAATGAAAGGTCATAGTTTTAGCATAAGGGGAGCAGATTTAAAACCGAGATGAGGAGAAACTACTTCTCTCAAAGGGTTGTGAATCTGTGGAATTCGCTACCCCAGAGTGCAGTGGATGCCGGGACATTGAGTAAATTCAAGGAGGAGATAGATTTTTAACCAGTAATGGGGTGAAGGGTTATGGAGAACGGGCAGGAAAGTGGAGTTGAGACTGAGAGGAGATCAGCCATGATGGTATTGAATGGCAGAGTGGGCTCGAGGGGCTGAACTGTCTACTCCTGCTCCTAGTACTTATGTTCTTATGACAGGGTTAAATAAGCCTAGTAAGAGAAAAGAAAAACTCAGTTGAAGCATCTGAGCTGCAAAATTGCATTTTTACAAGAAACACCTTTGTCAGACATAGAAAATAGTAAGCTGGACAGTAAACCGGTCTGGGAGCAATGTCCTCACGATCAACGTCACAGTGAAGCAGTCATGATTTGAAAAGTGGTTTGGTTTGGGAGAGGGGATTAACTGAGAAACAATGCAAATAGGTGAAATGCAGGGTCATTATAATGAAGTAATAAAAGTAAACAAAGTAGGGTGAGGCAGGTAAAGTTGGTGGAAGGGAGATAAGTTAATAGTTTTCTTATATAATTTTTTGTAAAAGGAGTAAATAAGGGGCTTAAAGTTAATCATGGCAGAGAGCTCCCACCAGTGCTATGCTCCTCCTGTGCTATGGGTGAAGGGTTTTTATTAGCTCATGAAAGCTTCAGTTATCCCTGGTGACCACGTGTGCAGTGTGTCCACCTGCAGCTACTGGCTAACCACATTTTGGAGCTGGAACTGAGGGTGGATTCAGTGTGAAGGATCCACGATGCTGAGCAAGTCGTGGATAGCACATTCAGTGAGGTGGTCACACCGCAGGTAAAGATTGAGTAGGCAGAAAGGGCATAGGTGACCACCAGGCATTACTCCACAAGTGAGGTAGGGATAAACCAGGAACTACAGGCCCGTCAGTCTAACCTCAGTGGTGGGGAAACTATTGGAAGCAATTCTGAGAGACAGAATTAATCTGGGTTTAGAGAGGCAGGGATTAATCAAGAACAGTGAGCATGGTTTTGTTAAGGGGAGGTCGTGTCTGACCAACTTGACTGAATTTTTCAAAGATGTGAGCAGACGTGTAGATGAGGTAAATACATTTGACACAGTCTGCTTGGAATCAGCAAGGCTTTTGATAAGGTCCCACATGGGCAATTGATGGCAAAGGTAAGAGCCCATGGGATCCAAGGAAATCTGGCAAATTGGATCCAGAATTGTGAGAGTGGCAGGAAGCAGAGGGTGATGATGGTGGAGGGGTGTTTTTCTGCCTAGAGGCCTCTGCCGAGTGGGGTAGCACAGGGATCAGTGTTGGGGCTGTTGCTGTTTGTGGTTTATATAATGTTTTGCAGTCTGACATTGTGGGGCATCAGAGAGGGAGAGAGGCACCTAGAGACATTGTCCACACCCCTGAGGTTAAGTAGAGTTTGAGTTGGTCAATGCTCAAGGGGCAGGAAGGTGTGATTGCAAGGTAGGTATGGGCACCCCAGGACAGAGTGACGGGGAGCCTCAGCCTTTGACCAACAGGTATAAGATAGGTGAACAGGATTGCAGAGTGGACAAACAAATTAACCACAGCACCATGGTGCAGTATGCCATCCAAGATGGGAGTGCAAAACAGAATGTGGAGGGATGGGGGACAATCTAGGTCAGGGGGACAGATACTGTTCACTGCAACCAGGACTGAGATTTCAGAACATCATACTGCCTGCCCAATGCCAGGGTTGAATACATCTCCTCTTGGCTGGAGAAGAACTTGCAATGGGAGGGCGAGGATCCAGTTATCCTGGTTCATGTGTGATCGACAGAACAAGTAGAAATAAGAACGATTGAGGAACAAGAGTCCAAATTAAAAAGCAGAACCTCAAAAGTAATAACCTCTCGGTTGTAACCCAAGCCATACATCAATTGTCATAGGGATAAATAGATCGGAAGGTTAAATGCAAATGCACTGGTGTGGGAGGCAGGGCAGCATGGGGTCACTGGCACCAGGCTTGGGGAATTTCTGTTGAGGCTGCTGCCAGTGTGTGCAGTCACAACAAAAGCTGGGGTGGGAGACGGGGGGTTTAAGGGGGAGGTGGATAGGTGGGAGGCTCCAGGAAAGGGAAAATTAAAAAATAAGACAAATGTCAAGACTCGAGAGTCAGAGCAGTTTGTGGCTTTAGAAACAAAGGCAGACTGGGTCAGGAAGGGTCATCAAAGGGCATTTGTGACTTAAAAAAAATTATTTTGTTTCTAAATTTAGAGTACCCAAAATTTTTCCAATTATGGGGCAATTTAGCGTGGCCAATCCACCTACCCTGCACATCTTTTGGGTTGTGGGGGCGAAACCCACACAAACATGGGGAGAATGTGCAAACTCCACACGGACAGGGACCCAGAGCCGGGATCGAACCTAGAACCTCGGCGCCGTGAGGCAGCAGCAGTAAGCACCGCGCCACCGTGCTGCCCTTGGCATTTGTGACTTAAGGTGGTGTCAGGAAAATTTTATTTAAATAAGTCAAATTTAAAGGTACAAGATATGAATGTGAAGCACTTGCAACAAAATAGATAAATTAACAGATAAACATGCTTTGTTCTAATAGGAATTTAGAGAGTGACCAAGGTTAGCAGCTATTATTAAAGATGATCGCACAGGCCAATTGGAAAAATTCAAGGTAATCGGAGTCAACTTGGTTTTGTGAAAGGGAAATCATATTTAACCACTTAGAACCAGGGGAATTGATAATTGAGAGCAAAAAAATGGCTGCCCTACTAAATACATACTTGGGTTGTGTCTTCACAAAGGAGGACACAAATAATGTACCAGAAATATTGGGGAACGCAGGGTTTAGTGAGAGGGGGGAGCTACAGGAGATCAGTATTAGTAAATGTCATAACCCCCACAAGGCCATGGGGATATCCTCACTGATCTCCCTGTAAGACTCGTGAAGTATGAGCTTCCCCACATGTTGGCGGAGGCCTGCCATGCTGGGGCTCATAAGAACATGGTATAAAGGCCGGCCCAGACAGGGACCAGCATGTTCGTTGTCCCAATGTGAATTTACTCTGTGTGTGTGTGTGTGTGTGTGTTATATATATATATATAAAATATATATATATACTCGCTGCTTTAGGCAGACTGTAAATAAAACAACATCCACCTTACCGCTCATCTTTCTTGAATCCATTATCAAGGAGCTTATATGAGACCAAATTGCAGTGCACCGCGGTGCCATGTGGCCATTAGAAGCCAGGAGACCCCGCTCCCATGCCCGACCCGAATCGCAACGCCTCACAAGATTATTTTTTTTAAATTCAAATTAAGGGGCAATTTAACGTGGCCAATTCACCTACCCTGCACAATTCTGGGTTGTGGGGGTGAGACCCATGCACACATGGGGAGAATGAACAAACTTCACATGGACAGTAACCCGGGACTGGGATTGAACCCGGGTCCTCGACGCCGTGAGGCAGCAGCGCTAACCACTGTGCTGCTGTGCTGCCAGTTTTAATACTTCTAACTTTTCCTGGGCAACTATTCTGCTAAGTGAGCTGGAACCATTTGTGGTTTCTCACTTCTTTATTTCTGTCATCCTGAAGCATTTTCAATTCATCTCACTTATGCCTCAAGCTTTGGCTCATTCTGCGTCGATATCTACACTCGGTAAGTATTTTGGGGTGATTAAATTAGTGGGAGCAGGTGGATTCTTGTTGGGGGCAAACACTCAGCAGGCAACCGTTAGGTTCTTCAGCTCCCCAGGTTATGGACTTTGGCAGGAAGAATAGAAAAGCAGAATATTATTTAAATGGAGAGAGATTGCAGAAAGCTACCGTACAGAGAGATCTGGGTGTACATGGGTACGAGTCACAAAATATTAGCTGCAGAATAGAATTAGGAAGGAAAATGGGATGTCAGCCTCTGTTACAAAAGGGATGGATAATAAAATTAGGGAGGACTTGCTACAATTGTACAGAGTGATGGCGAGGCCACGCCTTGAGCGCTATGCATGGATTTACTCGTCTTATTTACAGAAGGATATATTTGCATTGGAAGCAGTTAAGAGAAGGTTCACTGACCTTGGGTCACTGCCTGTGTGGAGTCTGCACATTCTCCCTGCGTGGGTTTCCTCCAGATGCTCCGGTTTCCTCCCACAGTCCAAATATGTGCAGGTTAGGTGGATTGGCCTTGCTAAATTGACCCTTAGTGTCCAACGGTTGACTGGGGTTATGGGGATCAGGGGGGGGGGGGAGGGGGGGGGGGAGAGTAGACCGAGGTAGGGTGCTCTTTCAGAAGGTCAGTGCAGACTCGGTGGGCCGAATAGCCTCCTTCTGCAGGTAGGGATTCTGTGATTCTATGGGCTGTCAAGTGGCAAGTAACATTCGCGCCACTGAAGTGCCAGGCAATGACCATCTCCAACAAGGATCTAACCATCGACCCTTGACATTCAATGGTATTAGCATCACTGAATCCTGGGAGTTTTCATTGACCAGAAACTGAATTAGGCTAGCCATATAAATACTGTGACTGCACGAGCAGGTCAGAGGTTAGGAATCTGCAGGGAATATATCACCTCCTGACTCCCCAAAGCCTGACCACCACCTACAATGCACAAGTCAGGAGCGTGGTTGGGCTCGAACCAATTCTATAGAGACTTCCAGTTTAACGGAACAAGGGATTTTTTGCTAACACGTCAAGGTAAACTATACACAGGCACAGATCAGTAAACAGGTCTTCACTCTCTGGTCGGGGGTCCACACTGCCCGTGCTTTTTCCCCATTGGTCAGGGTTCACACGCTCCCGCACGATAGGCCCCAAGTCGATCATGTGGACCTCGATGGCTCGCCCCTGATAAAGGGGCCACGCTACCACATCCCTCTCCCCTGAGGTCCCTCAATGACATATTTACAGAACAGGTTATGTGCAATAACTATATACAATTAAAAAGGTTGAGAAACACAAGGAGGGAGCGTCCATAACAGTTCATCACAATGTCAATCGGTTGCGGAACTGCCAGGGTCTCAAAGACCATTTTAGTCCCCCAACCTGCTCCTCCAATGTTATCATCCTTGGCAGATTCAACCAGCATACCAGGGTGATCCGCTAACCCTTCAGTTCCATCCTGAGTCATCAATGGGGCCTCCTCAGAATTCCTAGATACCGCCTCTTCTGGCTCAACCATAGGAGCACTGGTGCTGTTTGCTGGCTCAAAATGTTCCAAGTTTGGGGTTATGGTTCCTTGGCCCCCTCACGTGATCAATGTGCTTCTGCACTGTCTTTCCATTCAGATCCACCACGTAAGAGACTGGCTTTGATACAATTCTACCTGGTGGCCAAAATGGGGCAGAGGCAAAGTTCTTGATGAGGACCAGGTCGACCACTTGAAATGACCTGTCCCCTTTGTGGAAAACGTGCAGTTTCCTCTGGGAGGCCTGCCGTGCCTCCACATTTCCCGCCAGATTTGGGAAAACTATGTCCAATCAGGTCTGGAGGCTATGGCCCAAGAATAATTCCCCCGGTGTGAAATCTGTAGTGGCAGACGGGGCCATGTTACAAGATAGAGGAAATTTGGCCCGTGCCTTTGTCAGACACTGTTACTCTGGGTAGGCCATGAGTGGCAAACTCCACAAGAGGGCCTCTACTGTGGCCGTCGAGGTTATTGTCCCCATCTCTTGGATGTCCAACCATTCTGAGTGGGCATCGACCATGACAAGGATCATTTTGCCCAAGAAAGGGCTTGCGAAGTCTACATGTACCATCGTCCATGGACAGCCAGGACATTCCCAGGGGTGGAAGATGGCTGGGGGTGGCAATATCTGCTGTCCCTGGCAGGGGTCGCACCAAGCGTTCAATATCCATATCTATGCCGGGCCACCGAATGTAGCTTTGAGCGAGTATTTTAATTTCTGTTTGGCTTGGATGGGCAATTCTTGCAACAAAGGCTCCCCAGCTGGGGGTGGTACCACCACTCGGGAACCCCAGAGTATGACTCCTTCCTCACAACCGAGTTTGTCTTTGAGAGTAAAGTAAGGTCTTAACTGATCAGATTTATCATGGTGCCACCCAGTTAAGATCATGCGCTTCACTTTGGGCAGAACTGCGTCGCGTTGTGTCAAATTCTTTATGTGACCTGACGATACTGGCAAGGTGTCAAGAAGATTCAGTGTCAGGATGATTTCTTGAGGCACCCGCGGTGGCGCCACGTTCTTTGGAAGTGGGAGCCTGCCCGGCGCATCAGCATTTGAAATTTGTGTGCCGAGCGGCCCTAGCCTATACTAAAAGATGTAATCGTAGGCTGCCAGTGACAAGGCATATCATTGTCATAGAATACAGTGCAGAAGGAGGCCATTCAACCCCTCGGGTCTGTACCGACCTCCCAAAAGAGTGCCCTACCTAAGCCCACTTCCTTGCCTATCCACATAATCGCTGCACATTGATCATGGCCAATCCACCTAACCAGCACATCTTTGAACTGTGGGAGGAAACCGGAGCACCCGGAGGAAACCCACACAGACACGGAGAGATCGTGCAAACTCCACAGACAGTCACCCAAGGTCAGAATTGAACCCGGGTCCCTGCCGCTGTAAATCAACAGTGCTAACCACTGTGACACCTTACTCGGGTGGAGGTCATTAGAGGCGCCGATAGGCTTGTCTTCACAAAGGAGCCCCAACAGAGGCTTGTGGTCCGTTATTATTCTGAAGTGGCGCCCATAGACATACTGGTGAAATTTCTTGACGCCGTAGATTATAGCGTGGCCTTCTCTCTTGATCTGTGCGTATTTCCGCTCGGCATCGGAGAGAATTCTTGAGGTGAAAGCGATGGGCCTTTTTGAGCCGCCTTCCATTCTATGGGGTAGGGCTGCCCCTGTTCCATATGGCGATGCATCGTGGGTCAGGATGATTGGTTACCCCGGGTCAAAGTGAACCAATAGATTTGATGACTGTTTGAAATGATGGAAGGGCTGCTCCTGTGGTTCCTTCCACTGCCAACACTGGTGTTGCCTTAAGAGCAAATGTAGTGGCATGAACATCATTGCTAGGTTGGAATAAAACAACTATAGCAATTTACCATCCCTAAGAAAAACTTTGATTCTGCCATGTCCTTAGGTGCCAGGACTTCTCTTATGGCTCTCACCTTGTTTTCAAGTGGATGCAGGTCTTTTGAGTCCACTTTGAACCGTGGCTATGTAGCCTCACTGGTTTAGAATGTGCACTTCTCTCACTTCAATCAGATTCCAGCATTGCTAAATCTTCTCAGCACCTCTTCTAGGCTTCTTAAATGCTCCTCATGTGATTCTCTTGTCATTAAAACGTCATCCAGGTGAACCGCAACCTTAGGGATGTCCTGGAGAAGATTCTTCATTGCGCGTGGGAATATTAATATAGAATGTAGGAGCAGAAGGAGGCCTTTCAGCCCTTCGAGCCTGCTCCACCATTCATTATGATCATGGCTGTTCATCCAACTCAATAGCTTAATCCCGCTTTCCCCTCATATCGTTTGATCCCGTTCGCCTTAAGTGCTATATCTAATTGTTTCTTGAAAACATGCAGTTTTGGCCTCAACTACTTCCTGTGGTAATGAATTCCACAGGACAACCAGTCTCTAGGTGCAGACATTTCTCCTCACCTCTGTCCTAAATGGTCTACCCCGCATCATCAGACTGTGACCCCTGGTTCTGGAGACACCCACCATCAAGAACAACCTTCCTGCATCTACCCTGTCTAATCCTGTTGGAATTTTAAAGGTTTCTTTGAGAACCCCCCTCATTCTTCTGAACTCCAGCAAATACAATCCTAACCGATTCAATCTCTCCTCATACGTCAGTCCCACCATCCCAGGAATCAGTCTGGTAAACCTTCTCTGCACTCCCTCCAGAGCAAGAACGTCCTTCCTCAGATAAAGAGACCAAAACTGCACACAATATTCCAGGTGTGGCCTCACCAAGGCCCTGTATAATTACAGCAAGACATCCCCGCTCCTGTACTCAAATCCTCTCGCTATGAAGGCCAACATACCATTTGACCTTTTTACCGCCTGCTGTACCTGCATGCTAACCTTCAATAACTGGTGTATGAGGACATCCAAGTCTTGTTGCAAATTCCCCTCTTCTAATTTATGGCCAGGCAGGTAATAGTCTGTTTCCTCATTTTTGCTCCCAAGGTAGATAGCCTCACATTTCTCCAATTCATACTGCATCTGCCATTCATTTGCCCACTCACTCAACTTGTCCAAATCACACTGAAGGATCTCTGCATCCTCCTAACAGCTCACTCTCCCACACAACTTGGTGTCATCTGCAAATTTGGAGACATTCCTTCATCTAAATCATTAATATATATTGTGACTAGCTGGGGTCCTCGCACCGATCCCTGCAGTACCACATTAGTCACTGCCTGCCAATTTGAAAAAGACCCGTTCATTCCTACTCTTTGTTTCCTGTCTGCCAACCAGTTTTCTATCCGTCTTAATAAGAACAAAGAACAAAGAAAATTACAGCACAGGAACAGGCCCTTTGGCCCTCCCAGCCTGCGCCGATCCAGATCCTTCATCTAAACCTGTCTTCTTTTTTCCAAGGATCTACTTCCCTCTGTTCCCTGCCCATTCATATATCTGTCTAGATGTATCTTAAATGATGCTATCGTGCCCACCTCTACCACCTCCGCTGGCAAAGCGTTCCAGGCACCCACCATCCTCTACATAAAAGACTTTCCACGCACATCACCCTTAAACTTTCCCCTTCTCACCTTGAAATCGTGACCCCTTGTAGTTGACACCCCCACTCTTGGAAAAAGCTTGTTGCTACCCACCCTGTCCATACCTCTCATAATTTTGTAGACCTCAATCACGTCCCCCCTCAACCTCCATCTTTCCAATGAAAACAATCCTAACCTACTCAACCTTTCTTCATAGCTAACACCCTCCATACCAGGCAACATCCTGGTGAACCTCCTCTGTACCGTCTCTAAAGCATCCACATCCTTCTGGTAATGTGGCGACCCGAACTGCACTCAGTATTCCAAATGTGGCCTAACCAAAGTCCTATACAACTGTAACATGACCTGCCGAATCTTGAACTCACCCCGTCCGTTGAAGGCAAGCATGCTGTATGCCTTCTTGACCACTCTATCGACCTGCGTTGCCACCTTCAGGGTACAATGGACCTGAACTCCCAGATCTCTCTGTACATCAATTTTCCCCAGGACTCTTCCATTGAGCATATAGTCCGCTCTTGAATTAGATCTTCCAAAATGCATCGCCTTGCATTTGTCTGGATTGAACTCCATTTGCCTTTTCTCTGCCCAACTCTCCAATCTATCTATATTTTGCTACATTCTCTGACAGTCCTCCTCGCTATCTGCAACTCCACCAATCTTAGTATATCTGCAAACTTGCTAATCAGACCACCTATACCTTCGTCCAGATCATTTATGTATATCACAAACAACAGTGGTCCGAGCAAGGATCCCTGTGGAACACCACTAGTCACCTTTCTCCATTTTGAGACACTCCCTTCCACCACTACTCTCTGTCTCCTGTTGCCCAGCCAGTTCTTTAGCCATCTAGCTAGTACACCCTGAACCCCATATGACTTCACTTTTTCCATCAACCTTCCATGGGAAACGTTATCAAACGCCTTACTGAAGTCCATGTATATGACTTCTACAGCCCTTCCCTCATCAATTAACTTTGTCACTTCCTCAAAGAATTCTATTAGGTTTGTAAGACATGACCTTCCCTGCACAAAACCATGCTGTCTATCACTGATAAATCTATTTTCTTCCAAATGTGAATAGATCCTATCCCTCAGTATCTTCTCCAACAGTTTGCCTACCACTGACGTCAAGCTCATAGGTCTATAATTCCCTGGATTATCCCTGCTACCCTTCTTAAACAAAGGGACAACATTAGCAGTTCTCCAGTCCTCCGGGATCTCACCCGTGCTCAAGGATGCTGCAAAGATATCTGTTAAGGCCCCAGCTATTTTGTCCCTCGCTTCCCTCAGTAACCCGGGATAGATCCCATCCGGACCTGGGGACTTGTCCACCTTAATGCCTTTCAGAATACGCAAAACTTCCCCCTTCCTTATGCCGACTTGACCTAGAGTATTTAAACATCCATCCCTAGCCTCAACATCCGTCACGTCCCTCTCCTTGGTGAATACCGATGCAAAGTACTCATTAAGAATCTCACCCATTTCCTCTGACTCCACGCTAAACTCCTTCCTTTGTCTTTGAGTGGGCCAATCCTTTCTCTAGTTACCCTCTTGCTCCTTATATACGAATAAAAGGCTTTGGGACTTTCCTTAACCCTGTTAGCCAAAGATATTTCATGACCCGTTTTAGCCCTCTTTATTGCGCGTTTGAGATTTGTCCGACTTTCCCGATATTCCTCCAAAGCTTCATCAGTTTTAAGTCGCCTAGATCTTATGTATTCTTCTTTTTTCATCTTAGCGAGTCTCACAATTCCACCCGTCATCCATGGTTCCCTAATCTTGCCATTTCTATCCCTCATTTTCACAGGGACATGTCTGTCCTGCACTCTAATCAATCTTTCCTTGAAAGACTCCCACATTTCAAATGTGGATTTACCCTTACACAGCTGCTCCCAATCCACATTCCCTAGCTCTGCCGAATTTTGTTATACTTGGCCTTTCCCCAATTTAGCACTCTTCCTTTAGGACCACTCTCGTCTTTGTCCATGAGTATTCTAAAACTTACGGAATTGTGATCGCTATTCCCAAAGTAATCATCGACTGAAACTTCAACCACCTGGCCGGGATCATTCCCCAATACCAGGTCCAGTATGGCACCTTCCCGAGTTGGACTATTTACATACTGCTCTAAAAAACTCTCCTTACAAATTCTGCTCCATCTACGCCTCCAACACTACATGAGTCCCATTCAATGTTGGGGAAGTTAAAATCTCCCATCACGACCACCCTATTGCTCCTACATTTTTCTATAATCTGTCTACATATTTGTACCTCTACTTCACGTTTGCTTTTGGGAGGCCTGTAGTAAAGTCCCAACAGTGTTACTGCACCCTTCCTATTTCTTAGCTCTACCCATATTGCCTCAGTGCTCGAATCCTCCATCGTGCCCTCCTTAATCACAGCTGTGATATCATCTCTGACCAGTAATGCAACTCCTCCACCCCTTTAACTCTCTCTCTAACCCTCCTGAAGCATCTATACCCTGGGATATTTAGTTGCCAGTCTTGCCCTTCCCTCAACCACGTCTCCGTAATACCAATAACATCATATTCCCAGGTACTAATCCAAGCCCTAGGTTCATCTGCCTTACCTGCTACACTTCTCGCATTGAAACAATTGCACCTCAGACCACCTGTCCCTTTGCGTTCATCATCTCTTCCCTGTCTACTCTTCCCCTTCATCACATTGAGTTTATTATCTAGTACCTTACTGGCCTTAGTTGCTGCCTCTTTACTGACCTCTAGCTTTCTAATCTGGTTCCCATCCCCCTGCCACATTAGTTTAAAACCTTCCCAACTGTGTTAGCAAAAGCACCACCTAGGACATTGGTTCCAGTCCTGCCCAGGTGTAGACCATCCGATTTGTAATGGTCCCACCGCCCCCAGAACCGGTTCCAATATCCCAAAAATCTGAACCCCTCCCTCCTGCACCATCTCTCAAGCCACATATTCATTCTGACTATTCTTGAATTTCTACTCTTTTTAAAAAAAAATGTTTTTAAATTGAATTTCTACTCTGACTGTCTCGTGGCACTGGTAGCAATCCTGACATTACTACCTTTGAGGTCCTACTTTTTAACTTATCTCCTAACTCCCTAAATTCTGATTGTAGGACCTCATCCCGTTTTTTACCTATATCTTTGGTGCCTATATGCACCATGACAACTGGCTGTTCACCCTCCCCCTTCAGCATGGCCTGCAGCCGATCTGAGACATCCTTGACCCGTGCACCTGTTGCATACCATTCGGGAGTCTCGTTTTCGACCACAGAAACGCCTGTCTACTCCCCTTACGATTGAATCCCCTATGACTATAGCCCTGCCAGTCTTTTTCTCGCCCTTCTGTGCAGCAGAGCCAGCCACAGTGCCGTGAGCCTGGCTACTACTGCCTTCCCCTGGTGAGTCATCTCCCCCAACAGTATCCAAAACGGTTTAGCTGTTTTGGAGGGAGATGACCGCAGGGGACCGCCTTCCTGCTCTTTCTCTGCCTTTTGATCACCCATTCCCTGTCTCCCTCACCAATCGTAATCTGCGGCGTGACCAACTCGCTAAAGGTGCTATCCACGCCCTCCTCAGCATCGCGGATGCTCCAAGGTGAGTCCATCCGCAGCTCCAGAGCCATCATGCGGTCTCACAGGAGCTGCAGCTAGACACAATTCCCGCACATGAAGGAGTCAGGGGCATCGGCCGCGTCCCTGAACTCCCACATTGAGCACGAGGAGCATAACATGGGTCAGGATCTCCTGCCATTTTTACACTTTACCTTAACTGATTACAAATATAATATAAAATAATGAATAAGTGAAAGGAATAAAGATTTTACTTACCAATCAGAATACTTACCAATACACGAAGAGTTAAATTTCTCCCAGCTACTGCTCATTGGAGCACTTTCCTTACCAGCCAATCAGATCACTGCTTTGTTGTGATGTCACTCTTCAAGGTAAGTTTTTAAAGAGGAAAACTTACCTTCCCGACAGACCCCTGGCCACTGCTCCCACCGAAAATCTGAAGGCCACTTCTCCGGCAGCTCTCCTCGCGCTCTTTTATCCTGTGTCCCCACAGCTCTCCTCGCGCTCTTTCACTGAGTCTCCGCCGCTCTCCTCGCACTCTTTCTCTGAGTCTCCGCGGCTCTCCTCGCACTCTTTCACTGAGTCTCCGCCGCTCTCCTCGCACTCTTTCTCTGAGTCTCCGCCGCTCTCCTCGCGCTCTTTCACTGTGTCCCCGCCGCTCTCCTCGCGCTCTTTCACTGAGTCTCCGCCGCTCTCCTCGCGCTCTTTCACTGAGTCTCTGCCGCTCTCCTCGCACTCTTTCTCTGAGTCTCCGCCGTTCTCCTCGCACTCTTTCACTGAGTCTCCGCCACTCTCCTCGCACTCTTTCTCTGAGTCTCCGCCGCTCTCCTCGCACTCTTTCTCTGTGTCCCCGCCGCTCTCCTCGCGCTCTTTCTCTGAGTCTCCGCCGCTCTCCTCCCACTCTTTCTCTGAGTCTCCGCCGCTCTCCTCGCACTCTTTCTCTGAGTCTCCTCCGCTCTCCTCGCGCTCTTTCACTGAGTCTCCGCCGTGCTCCTCGCGCTCTTTCGCTGAGTCCCCGCCGCTCTCCTCGCGCTCTTTCACTGAGTCTCCTCCGCTCTCCTCGCGCTCTTTCACTGAGTCTCCGCCGTGCTCCTCGCGCTCTTTCGCTGAGTCCCCGCCGCTCTCCTCGCGCTCTTTCACTGAGTCTCCGCCGCTCTCCTCACGCTCTTTCACTGGGTCTCCGCCGCTCTCCTCGCGCTCTTTCACTGAGTCTCCGCCGCTCTCCTCGCGCTCTTTCACTGCAGGCTGTGACATCACAGTTCAACTTCTTTACACTTCTACCTGCCCTCGAGTCTCCCTCCTGATCTTTACTCAGCTGGGATCCTTTTAGTGATTGTCTTTTTCCCCGCAACAGCCAGATTTTCCCCGCAACCGCCAATCAGCAGCTCAGCAGTCAAATCCCAGGGCAGTATGTGGTGCAGTCGATAGCACTGCTGTCTCACAACTCAGAGGACCCGGGTTTGAACCCGGCCCCAGGTCACTGTCCGTGGGGAATTTGCACATTCTTCCCGTATATGCATCTCATCCCGTATATATCTCATCCCCACAACCACAAAAATGTGCAGGGTAGGTGGATTGGCCATGCTAAATTGCCCCTTAATTGGAAAAAAAGCAAATTGGGTACTCTAAACATTTTTTTTTAAACTAATCCCATGTGTTTTAATTTTACATACTAATGTCTTTTGCAAGACTTTGTCAAATGCCCCTAGAAGTCCAAATATACCACATCCACTGGCTTACCCTCGTCAACTTGACTAGTTACATCCTCGAAGAATTCCATTGGATTTGTCAAGCATGATTTCCCCTTCATAAATCCATATTGACTCTGTCCGATCCTGCCACTATTTTCTAAATGCATGCTATAAAATATTTGATAATGCATTCTCGAAATTCCCCCACTATCGATGTCAGCCTTACCGGTCCATAATTCCATTTTCTCTCCCTCCCTTTTTAAACAGTGGAGTAACATTAGCTACCCTCCAACCTGCAGGAACTGTTCCAGTCTATAGAATCCAGTCTATAGGCCAACAAGAGGCGAGGCCACGTTGGATTTGGTTTTGGGTAATGAACCAGGCCAGGTGTTGGATTTGGAGGTAGGAGAGCACTTTGGGGACAGTGACCACAATTCGGTGACGTTTACGTTAATGATGGAAAGGGATAAGTATACACCGCAGGGCAAGAGTTATAGCTGGGGGAAGGGCAATTATGATGCCATTAGACGTGACTTGGGGGGGATAAGGTGGAGAAGTAGGCTACAAGTGTTGGGCACACTGGATAAGTGGGGCTTGTTCAAGGATCAGCTACTGCGTGTTCTTGATAAGTATGTACCGGTCAGGCAGGGAGGAAGGCGTCGAGCGAGGGAACCGTGGTTTACCAAGGAAGTGGAATCTCTTGTTAAGAGGAAGAAGGAGGCCTATGTGAAGATGAGGTGTGAAGTTTCAGTTGGGGCGATGGATAGTTACAAGGTAGCGTGGAAGGATCTAAAGAGAGAGCTAAGACGAGCAAGGAGGGGACATGAGAAGTATTTGGCAGGAAGGATCAAGGAAAACCCAAAAGCTTTCTATAGGTATGTCAGGAATAAGCGAATGACTAGGGAAAGAGTAGGACCAATCAAGGACAGGGATGGGAAATTGTGTGTGGAGTCTGAAGAGATAGGCGAGATACTAAATTAATATTTTTCGTCAGTATTCACTCAGGAAAAAGATAATGTTGTGGAGGAGAATGCTGAGCCCCAGGCTAATAGAATAGATGGCATTGAGGTACGTAGGGAAGAGGTGTTGGCAATTCTGGACAGGCTTAAAATAGATAAGTCCCCGGGACCTGATGGGATTTATCCTAGGATTCTCTGGGAGGCCAGGGAAGAGATTGCTGGACCTTTGGCTTTGATTTTTATGTCATCATTGGCTACAGGAATAGTGCCAGAGGACTGGAGGACAGCAAATGTGGTCCCTTTGTTCAAAAAGGGGAGCAGAGACAACCCCGGCAACTATAGACCGGTGAGCCTCACGTCTGTAGTGGATAAAGTCTTGGAGAGGATTATAAGAGACAAGATTTATAATCATCTATATAGGAATAATATGATCAGGGATAGTCAGCATGGCTTTGTGAAGGGTAGGTCATGCCTCACAAACCTTATTGAGTTCTTTGAGAAGGTGACTGAACAGGTAGATGAGGGTAGAGCAGTTGATGTGGTGTATATGGATTTCAGCAAAGCGTTTGATAAGGTTCCCCACGGTAGGCTATTGCAGAAAATACAGAGGCTGGGGATTGAGGGTGATTTAGAGATGTGGATCAGAAATTGGCTAGCTGAAAGAAGACAGAGGGTGGTGGTTGATGGGAAATGTTCAGAATGGAGTACAGTCACAAGTGGCGTACCACAAGGATCTGTTCTGGGGCCGTTGCTGTTTGTCATTTTTATCAATGACCTAGAGGAAGGCGCAGAAGGGTGGGTGAGTAAATTTGCAGACGATACTAACGTCGGTGGTGTTGTCGATAGTGTGGAAGGATGTAGCAGGTTACAGAGGGATATAGATAAGCTGCAGAGCTGGGCTGAGAGGTGGCAAATGGAGTTTAATGTAGAGAAGTGTGAGGTGATTCACTTTGGAAGGAATAACAGGAATGCGGAATATTTGGCTAATGGTAAAGTTCTTGAAAGTGTGGATGAGCAGAGGGATCTAGGTGTCCATGTACATAGATCCCTGAAAGTTGCCACCCAGGTTGATAGGGTTGTGAAGAAGGCCTATGGAGTGTTGGCCTTTATTGGTAGAGGGATTGAGTTCCGGAGTCGGGAGGTCATGTTGCAGCTGTACAGAACTCTGGTATGGCCGCATTTGGAGTATTGCTTACAGTTCTGGGCACCGCATTATAGGAAGGAAGTTTTGGAGCGGGTGCAGAGGAGATTTACCAGGATGTTGCCTGGTATGGAGGGAAAATCTTATGAGGAAAGGCTGATGGACTTGAGGTTGTTTTCGTTGGAGAGAAGAAGGTTAAGAGGAGACTTAATAGAGGCATACAAAATGATCAGGGGGTTGGATAGGGTGGACAGTGAGAGCCTTCTCCCGCGGATGAAAATGGCTGGCACGAGGGGACATAGCTTTAAACTGAGGGGTAATAGATATAGGACAGAGGTCAGAGGTAGGTTCTTTACGCAAAGAGTAGTGAGGCCGTGGAATGCCCTACCTGCTACAGTAGTGAACTCGCCAACATTGAGGGCATTTAAAAGTTTATTGGATAAACATATGGATGATAATGGCATAGTGTAGGTTAGATGGCTTTTGTTTTGGTGCAACATCGTGGGCCGAAGGGCCTGTACTGCGCTGTATTGTTCTATGTTCTATGCTCTAATCCTTAAAGATGATCACCAATGCATCCATTATTTCTAGAACCATTTAAGTATTCTGGGATGTAGATTATCAGGCCCTGGGTTTTATCAGCCTTCAATCCCATCATTTCCCCAACATCATTTTTCTACTAATATTGATCGCCATCAGTTCCTCCCTCTTGTTTCTGATTTGTGTCCTCATTTGTGAAGACAGAACCAAAGTGTGTGTTTAGTTGCTCAGCCATTTCTTTGTCCCCCATTATACATGCCCTTGTTTCTATAAGGGACCTACATTTAGTCTTCACCAATCTTTTTCTATTCGAGAGAAACTTTGACAGTCTGCCTTTACGTTCCCTACAAGCTTACTCTCGTACTCTATTTTCCTTTTCTTAATCAATCCCTTGGGCCTTCTTTGCTGAATTCTAAACTGTTCCCAATCCTCAGACCTGTTGTTTTTCTGGGCCAAATTGCATTTGTATGTTTAACATACTGATAAATTCCTTAGATCGAATGCTGTCTCCAATTTCGCTTGTAAGCCATGGGTTGGCCACCTTTCCCATTTTACTTTTGTGCCAGACAGGAATAAGTGTTGCAGTTCCCCCATGTGCTCCTTGAATGTTTGCCATTGCCTATCCACCATCACCCCTTTTGTAACGTTTCCCCAGTCGATCAAAGCTAACTCACACCTCATATCATCGTAGTTTCCTTTATTAAGATTCAGGACCCGAGTCTCAGAATCAACTACGTCATTCTCCAACTTGATGAAAAATGTTATCACATTATGGCCGCTCACCCCAAGGGGTCTCACACAACTAGATTGCCAATGATTCTGTTCTCATTACAGAATACCCAGTCTAGGATGACTTATTCTCTAGTAGGTTCCTCAACGTATTGGTTCCTGAAAACCATCCCATATACACTCCAGGAATTCCTCTGCTACGATATTGTGGCTAATTTGATTTGCCCAATCTATATGCAGATTAATACTACACTAGCTGAGGAGATTCCAAATGGTAATCTGGTGTATTGAAACAGGCCTATAAGCGTGTTCATTGTCATAAACTTTCAGGAATCTTCACCTAGTTCTAGATGCAAATCGGCATGACTGAGGTCAAGCTTGGTGTATGTGAAGCTCCTTTCCAATTTTACATAATAATAATGATATAATAATAATAATCTTTATTATTGTCACAAGTAGGCTTACATTGACACTGCAATGAAGTTACTGTGAAAATCCCCTCGTCGCCACACTACGGCGCCTGTTCGGGTACACGGAGCGAGAATTCAGAATGTCTAATTCACATAACAAGCACGTCTTTCGGGTCTTGTTGAAGGAAACCGGAGCACCCGGAGGAAACCCACGCAGACACAGGGAGAACGTGCAGACGCTGCACAGTGTCCCAAGCCTAATCGAACGTGGGACTCTGGCGCTATGAAGCAATAGTGCTAACCACTGTGCTACTGTGCCCCCAATAAAGGTCTTTAATTCGTGGAATTGGGTAATTATCAAATCGGGCTGTCTGGTTTATTGTAAGCTTGTAATTTCCACATACCCTAACTGAGTGCTCTCATTTCAACACCGGGATGATGGAGACTGCCCAGTCAGAAAACTGCACGGGTCTGATAATTCCCAGTTCTTCCAGGCATTTAAGTTTTGCTTCCACTTTTTTGTGCAAGGTATAAGGGGAAGGCGCAGAAGGGTGGGTGAGTAAATTTGCAGACGATACTAACGTCGGTGGTGTTGTCGATAGTGTGGAAGGATGTAGCAGGTTACAGAGGGATATAGATAAGCTGCAGAGCTGGGCTGAGAGGTGGCAAATGGAGTTTAATGTAGAGAAGTGTGAGGTGATTCACTTTGGAAGGAATAACAGGAATGCGGAATATTTGGCTAATGGTAAAGTTCTTGAAAGTGTGGATGAGCAGAGGGATCTAGGTGTCCATGTACATAGATCCCTGAAAGTTGCCACCCAGGTTGATAGGGTTGTGAAGAAGGCCTATGGAGTGTTGGCCTTTATTGGTAGAGGGATTGAGTTCCGGAGTCGGGAGGTCATGTTGCAGCTGTACAGAACTCTGGTACGGCCGCATTTGGAGTATTGCGTACAGTTCTGGTCACCGCATTATAGGAAGGACGTGGAGGCTTTGGAGCGGGTGCAGAGGAGATTTACCAGGATGTTGCCTGGTATGGAGGGAAAATCTTATGAGGAAAGGCTGATGGACTTGAGGTTGTTTTCGTTGGAGAGAAGAAGGTTAAGAGGAGACTTAATAGAGGCATACAAAATGATCAGGGGGTTGGATAGGGTGGACAGTGAGAGCCTTCTCCCGCGGATTGATATGGCTGGCACAGGAGGTATACAGAGGTCCCCGAGGAGGGACTACTCAAGGAGCGACAAAGCCTACAGGCCGAGTTCGACCTGTTGATTACCAAGGCGGAGGTGCAGTGGAGGAAGGCGCAAGGGACGGTGTATGAATACGGGGAGAAGGCTAGCCGGATGCTGGCACACCAGCTTCGGAAGCGGGAGGCAGCTAGGGAGATTCGGGGAATAAATGGGGTATTTAGAGACTACTATGAGGGGCTGTATAGGTCTGAACCCCCGACGGAGGAGGGGGGGATGCGCGTTTTCTGGACCGGCTGAGGCTCCCGAGGGTAGAGGAGGGGCAGGTGGCGGGGCTTGGGGCACTGGTCGGGCTGGGGGAGCTGGCTAAGGGGCTGGGGAGTATGCAGGCGGGGACGACACCGTGGCCAGATGGGTTCCCGGCGGTATTTTACAAGAAGTCTCTGGACCTGTTGGGCCCACTACTAGTGAGGACTTTCAATGAGGCGAGGGAGTGGGGGGTTCTACCCCCGACGATGTCCAGGGTGCTGATCTCGCTGATCTTGAAGCGGGGCAAGGACCCATTACAGTGTGGGTTGTATAGGCCAATCTCTCTCCTCAACGTGGACGCGAAGCTGTTAGCGAAGCTGTTGGCTACCAGAATTGAGGGCTGTGTCCCGGGGGTGATCCACGAGTACCAGACGGGTTTCGTGAAGGGTAGGCAGCTAAACACCAATGTGCGGAGGCTCCTTAATGTAATCATGATGCCTGCAGTGGAGGGGGAGGCGGCGATGGACGCGGAGAAGGCCTTCGATAGGGTGGAGTGGGGGTACCTGTGGGAAGTGTTGAGGAGGTTTGGGTTCGGGGAGGGGTTCGTTAGTTGGGTTAGGTTACTATACAAAGCCCCGGTGGCGAGTGTGGCCACAAATCGGAGGAGGTTGGAATACTTTTGGCTGTACCGGAGGACGAGGCAGGGGTGCCCCTATCCCCCCTGCTATTTGCGTTGGCAATTGAGCCTTTGGCGATGGCTTTGAGGGAGTCCAGGAACAGGAGGGGGCTGGTCCGGTGGGGGGGAATACCGGATTTTGTTGTATGCCGACGACCTGTTACTATATGGCGGACCCGGTGGGGCGGATGCCGGAGGTGATGCGGATCCTCAGGGAGTTTGGAGACTTTTCCGGGTATTAGCTCAACGTGGGGAAGAGTGAACTCTTCGTGATACACCCAGGGGACCAGGGAAGGGGGATAGACGAGCTTCCACTGAAGAGGGGGGAAAGGAGTTTTCGGTACCTAGGGATCCAGGTGGCCAGGAGTTGGGAGGCCCTACACAAGCTCAAAATGACGAGGCTGGTGGAGCAGATGGAGGAGGAGTTCAAAAGGTGGGATATGCTGCCACTCTCCCTTGCGGGTAGGGTACAGTCGGTGAAGATGACGGTGCTCCCGAGGTTCCTTTTTATATTCCAATGCCTCCCCATCCTGATCCCTAAGGCCTTTTTTAAGCGGGTCAGCAGGAGCATTATGGGGTTTGTATGGGCGAAAAGGACCCCGAGGGCGAGAAGGGTGTTTCTGGAACGGAGCAGGGACAGAGGAGGGCTAGCGTTGCCTAATTTGTGTGGATACTACTGGGCTGCCAATGTGGCGATGATACGCAAGTGGGTAATGGAGGGGGAGGGGGCGGCGTGGAAGAGGCTGAAGATGGCGTCCTGTGTGGGCACGAGCCTGAGAGCGCTGGTGACGGCACCGCTGCCGCTCCTGCCGACAAGGTACACCACGAGTCCAGTGGTGGCGGCGACCCTCAAAATTTGGGGGCAGTGGAGACGCCACAGGGGGAGGCGAATGCTTCGGTGTGGTCCCCGATCTGAGAGAACCATCGGTTTGTCCCGGGGAGAAAGGATGGGAGGTTCCTGAGCTGGCACAGGGCAGGTATTAGAAGGATGGGGAACCTGTTTATAGATGGGACGTTTGCGAGCCTTGGGGCGTTGGAGGAAAAATTTGGGCTCCCCCCTGGAAATGCCTTCAGGTACATGCAGGTAAGGGCGTTTGTAAGACGGCAGGTGAGGGAATTCCCGCTGCTGCCAGCACGTAGGATCCAGGATAGGGTGCTCTCGGGGGTGTTGGAGAAGGCAAGGTCTCGGCGATCTACCAGGAGATGCAGGAGGTGGAGAAGGCCTCGGTGGAGGAACTGAAAGGTAAATGGGAGGTGGAGCTGGGGAAGGAGAAGACGAGGGTACGTGGGTGGATGCCCTGGGTAGGGTAAATTCTTCCTCCTCTTGCGCCAGGCTTAGCCTGATACAATTTAAGGTTCTGCACAGGGCGCACATGACTGGGGCAAGGCTGAGTCGGTTTTTTGGAGTGGAGGACAGATGTGTGAGGTGTTCGGGGAGCCCAGCAAATCACGGCCACATGTTCTGGGCGTGCCCAGCGCTGGATGGGTTCTGGAGGGGCGTTGCGAGGACGGTGTCGAAGGTGGTATACACCCGGGTTAATCCGAGTTGGGGGCTCGCACTATTTGGGGTATCGGACGAGCCGGGAGTGCAGGAGGCGAAAGAGGCCGGTATTCTGGCCTTTGCGTCCCTGGTAGCCCGGCGGAGGATTCTGCTACAGTGGAAGGATGCGAGGCCCCCAAGCGTGGAAGCCTGGATCAGCGACATGGCAGGGCTCATTAAATTGGAGAGGGTAAAATTTGCCTTGAGAGGATCTGTGCAAGGGTTCTTCAGGCGGTGGCAACCGTTCCTTGACTTTCTAGCGGAGTGTTAGGAGGTGGTCAGCAGCAGCAGCAACCCGGGGGTGGGAAGGGCGGGAGGGGTACTTTGTGTTTACTACTGTGTTTATTATCATTTAATGGGGGGGCATGTATATTGGGGAATACGTGACATAGCTATAAGATGTTTATTTATGTAGTCTTTGTTTTTTCTTATTTCTGTATTGTTGAAAATATGTAAAAATTTGAATAAAAATATATATTTTTTTTTAAAGAGTTTATTGTTAACAAGTAAAGGTAAAGCATACCTGGGGCCCTGCTCTCAGGACCCTCTGCTTTTTTGTGTGCTATGCGCGTAGGCCCCAGCCGGTCACGTGGACCACAAAGGCTCAACCCTTAAATGGGCTGTACTATGACAGATACTCAGCACTTGCCTGAATGAGTGCACAGAGGCACAGTGGTTAGCACTACTGCTTCACAGCACCAGGAGCCCAGGGTTGATCCTGACCTATGGTGATTGTTTGTGTGGAGTTTGCATCTTCTCCCTGTGTCTGTGTGGGTTTCCTCCGGATTGTTTTAGAACATACAGTGCAGAAGGAGGCCATTCGGCCCATCGAGTCTGCACCGACCCACTTAAGCCTCACTTCCACCCTATCCCCGTAACCCAAAAGCCCCTCCTAACCTTTTTGGTCACTAAGGGCAATTTAGCAAGGCCAATCCACCTAACCTGCACATCTTTGGACTGTGGGAGGAAACCGGAGCACCCGGAGGAAACCCACGCAGACGGTTGGAGAACGTGCAGACTCTGCACAGACAGTGACCCAGCGGGGAATCGAACCTGGGACCCTGGTGCTGTGAAGCCATAGTGTTATCCACTTGTGCTACCGTGCTGCCCATGTTTCTTCCCACATCCAAACATGTGCAGGTTAGGTGGATTGGCCATGATCAATGCACGGGGTATGGGGATAGGGCGGGGGAGTGAGCCTAGTTAAAGTGCTCTTTCCGAGGGTCGGTGCAGAATAAAGGCCTTCTTTTGAACTGTAGGTATCCTATGGAAAGCACAACACCATCCAGGACAAAGCAGCCTGCTTGATTGGTACTTCTTCCACAAACATTCACTCCCTCCACCACTGACGCACAGTAGCAGCCATGTGTACCACCTACAAGGTGCACTGCAACAATTCACCAAGGTTCCTTAGGCAGCACTTTCTAAACCCACGGCCACTACCATCTAGAAGGACAAGGGCAACAGATACCTGGGAACACCACAACCTGGAATTTTCCCTCTAAATCACTCACCATCCTGATTTCGAAGTGCATCGCTGTTCCTCCACCGTCGCTGGGTCAAAATCATTGAACGGTGGTTCAAGAAGGCAGCTCACATGACCATGACAAACACAGCAGTAGAAAGTAAGAAAATACAGGAGGAAGAAACGACGAACGGCTGAAGCAGAGGCAAACGCACAACAATTACAACAGTGAAAACCGACCGGGAGAAGCGAGCAACATCATCAGGATGCCCCCCAGCCCCACCCCCCCCACCCAGATCCATTTTCGTTTTACTGGTGTTGTATGTACTCTCTTTGTATATGTATGTAAAAATGGAAGAACACACGAGACTTGTATGAAGGTATACTGTAACTATCTCTCCAGTACCTCGATGTATATACACTTCCCCAGTTTCCCCCCCCCCCACATCTTTAGTTACATAATTTTTGCTAACTATAAAGTGCTGTTAGTTTTATCTTGTATATACTATCTTCTCATTTTGTTTTTCTCCTCTATTTTTTGGTTTTTTATGTGTACACTTGTAAATGAACTATGTTTGAAAACCCAATAAAAAACATTTATAAATAAAAGAACAGTCAGACGTCTTACAACACCAGGTTTAACCAGAATGCATCTGAGGAAGGAGCTGCGCTCCGAAAGCTAGTGATTCAAAACAAACCTGTTGGACTTTAACCTGGTGTTGTAAGACTTCTTACTGTGCCCACCCCAGTCCAACGCCAGCATCTCCACATCATGGCTACCAAAAAAAAAGAAGGCAGCTCACCACTACCTTCTCAAGGACAATGAGGCATTGTAAAAACGCTGGCTTGTAATGCAGACCAAGGCCAGCAGGGTTCAATCCCTGTACCGGCCTCCCCGAACAGGCGCCAGAATGTGGCGACTAGGGGCTTTTCACAATAACTTCATTGAAGCCTACTTGTGACAATAAGCTATTATTATTATTATGTATCCTGAGAATTAATTTAAAATAAATAATTTGACTGTTTATGGCCATTTTGAAGTTACTATCATGTCCACTGGTCTAGTGGTTAGATCAGGTACATTTGACTTTTCCTGCTGCAATCCAGATTAAACTCTGTCAGTTATCATCTTTCTTTTAATTTCTCTCTCATTCTATCTCTCTCTTTTGCCCCAGTGGTGGAGAGCTGTGTGAGCTATAGATCCATCGTTACCTGTTCCTCAGCCTGTTACACACATCACACATCTGAATTTACTCAGACTGTATATGCTATTTCTTGAAAAAAAATCATTCAAAGTTGCATTAAAATGTTTCAATGTTAGCAGCTCCCACCATCCCCCTCATGCAGAGAAAGATTATCTTGCAGATTAACATTGAGTTTCCCCTCTTGCGGCACAGGTTGCGTGTATGGGTCCGCTGCTCTTGACAAAGTGAACAAGCCTGTTCTGCTCCATATTATCTCAAATTGAATCACACCTCAACCTACTGGCACTGGAGCGGGTCCAGCGGAGATTCACACGGATGATACCAGGAATGGTAGGCCTAACATACGATGAACGTCTGAGGATCCTGGGATTATACTATCCAGTCTGGAACTCGCTACCGGAGGAGGTGGTGGAAGCAGGGACGATAGTGACATTTAAGGGGCATCTTGACAAATACATGAATAGGATGGGAATAGAGGGATATGGACCCAGGAAGTGTAGAAGATTGTAGTTTAGTCGGGCAGCATGGTCGGCACGGGCTTGGAGGGCCGAAGGGCCTGTTCCTGTGCTGTACATTTCTTTGATCTTTGTTCTATATTCATTGGCGTTTAGGAGGTTGAGGGGAGATCTAATAGAAACTTACAAGATAATGAATGGCTTAGATAGGGTGGACGTAGGGAAGTTGTTTCCATTAGCAGGGGAGACTAGGACCCGGGGGCATAGCCTTAGAATAAAAGGGAGTCACTTTAGAACAGAGATGAGGAGAAATTTCTTCAGCCAGAGAGTGGTGGGTCTGTGGAATTCATTGCCACAGAGGGCGGTGGAGGCCGGGACGTTGAGTGTCTTTAAGACAGAAGTTGATAAATTCTTGATTTCTCGAAGAATTAAGGGCTATGGAGAGAGAGCGGGTAAATGGAGTTGAAATCAGCCATGATTGAATGGTGGAGTGGACTCGATGGGCCGAATGGCCTTACTTCCGCTCCTATGTCTTATGGTCTTCACTTCTCCAGTCTGCACTTGTCCAAGTTATATAATCAAATCCCTCCGTTCAGGCTACTTTGCAGGAACTACGCACCAGACTGGATAATGATTTAACTGCAAGATCTGGAGATATGGGAATTTGTCAATGCCTCTCCCACTTTTACACTTTTCCTATACAATGCTCAGGACAGTGACAGCTCTGTTCGGTTGGGGAAGAGCAGCTGCAGTACTGTGTCTGTCCAAGTGGTGTCAGTGTCCAACAGGCTGACGATGCTGGGAATGATTCACAATCTTACTGTGGAGTGGTGGAGCTCAGCGAGGCCAGCCATGATTGGTTCACCGGTGCGGGGGGGGGGGGGGGGGGGAGCAACAATCTGTGGCTCTCAGCCTGGACAAATTGGACCATCTGCAAGCACGATCCTGAGATAGGCCAATATATCGCCCATTCCTAATCTTTACACCCAATTGGCTTCAGCATTGATTTGAATAATGTTAATAATAATAATTGCTTATTGTCACAAGTAGGCTTCAATGAAGTTACAGTGAAAAGCCCTTAGTTAATTTCAGTTATGCAGAAAGATTGGAGACGTTGAGGTTATTTTCCTTGGAGTAGAAAAGATTGGGCAGAGTGACTTTATTGAGGTGTACAATATTATGAGGAGAGGTGATAGAGTAGACAGGATAAAATTATTTCCCCTTGGTGGAGAATTCTAGAAGCAGGGGATATAGATTCTCGATAAGTGGCAGGAGGTGTAGAGGGGACATGAGGAAGAATTTTCTTACGCAGAGGGTAGTGTGAGTTTGGAATTCACTGCCTGAGTTTGTGGTGGAGGCAGAGACCCGAAACTCTTTTACAAAGTATCTGGTTCTGCACCATAAGTGCTGTAAGCTACAGGGCTATGGACTGGGTGCAGAGAACTGGGATGAGAAAGGGCACCTGGGTGTCCTCGGGCTGACATGGACAAGGTGGGCTGAATGGCCTCCTGTGCTGTAATTTTTGATGATTCTTTATGGTCGGGATATTCAAAATGTTGAGGGGTCTGGACAGAGTTGAGAAACTGTTCCCATTGGTGGAAAGATGAAGAACCAGATGGTGACACGAGGAAGAACATGCTCACACAACGAGTGGTTGGGATCTGAATGCACTGCCTGGGAGGAGTGTGCTGGAGGCAGATTCAATCAAAGCTTTCAAGAGAGAGTTGGTAAATTCTATGAAGATAAAATATTTGCAGGACGATGGGGAAAGTTCAGGGGAGCTGGAACAAAGACAATGTGCATGGTGGGGGGAATACGGGGGTGGTGTTGGGAGGTGATGAATGGGGGATGCAGAATGCAAAGGCCTGTTTTAACCCTGAAACCTGAATTTCCCAATCTGAGCACCATTTCCTGATCTATCAGCACTTCAGCAGTCACCAGGGTGCGTGCGCAGCAGGAAGAGCTTTTTCACTGAAACAGACTGTAGCCATCTGGGATGGCCACTTCCAGAATACTAAATGGATGCTCGCAATGAATGTAGGGAACTATGGACAATGTTAGGAAAGCAAGCAGGCACAGAGCCTGTATGCATATTGGGAAGGCAGCTCCCAGACGGGACTGAAACTGTAGGTCAATTAACATCTTGATGGCCCATCTCCGGGAACAAAGGAAAGACACTCAAGCAACCGATTCAGCTCCAGACATCCCGGCGCCAGTTCCCCAAACCGAAAGCGCAAACAAAGCAAGACCAACGGCCCCCAAAGACACGCCCAGCCATCAGGGCACCCATCCCTTTATTGGTCAAGATCAATACCAGTGACCAAGATACTGCCCAATTAATTGGGACCAAGTTTAAGGCCGCCCAAAAGCGCACAAAGTCCCTCCAGGTATAAGAAGAAACCCCCGAGAGAGAATCGCTCTCCTGGAATCGGCTCTCAAAGCGGAGAGACCCGTCCACCAGCTGCACCAGAAGCAAGTAAGTCCAAGGTCAACGCTCGCTACCAGACGGGCGACCTTAGCTGTTCTCCTGTACCACTTCGAACCCAACAACCTCAGATTCGAACAACGGCCACTGTGACTCTGACTGAGTGGGCACCCGAAGCTAAGTATAGGCGTTAGCGTTAGAGATAGTTTAGTTTGTAGTATTTTGTGCATGAGTAGATATTACTGTGTGTGTAAATAAATAGTATTGACTTTGAACTAACTAACTGGTGTATTGGCTCTGTGATCAGTATTTGGGTTTGAACCTTGCGGCGGTATCGAGAGATACCTGGCGACTCTGAAGCAAATGTAATTAGAATTAAGGAAGGCGACCATATTGACCACCATATTCATAACCAGAGAAACAGAGCAACAAGACAGGCTAGGAAGCTTGGAATACGTTACACTGAAGAGCTCCAGCCATGGTCAGGTGAGAGATTTCTGTTCACAGCATGGCTTCTCTCACTGAGAATGCTCTTACTGCTTGACATCTGATTGGCAACTTCTTGGAAGGCTCTTCATGTGTGAAGCACTTCTCACTCACTTGCTCGCTCACTCACTCACTCACTCACTTACTCATTCAATTCACCTTCACTCACTCACACCTTCACTCAGTTACTCAGTCATTCAGTCACTGAGTCGTGGAGGCCCGCAGTCTTCTCTGCCAGGGTCTGCATGCTCGCAGCCATGGAGCACAGGGAGTGGGCCACCTCCGTCTGGGACTGCGCCACATCACCCAATAACTGTGCCTCTCTCTGGGACTGTTCCACCTCCCTCTGCATCTGTACCACTTTGGCCAGCACCCGGGCAATACCTCCGACACTCTCAGCCATGTCATGCTATGACTGGGCCATACTCAGAAGCGTTGCTGCAGTGTCCAGGTGGCTCTGGCACATGGCTGCCTGTGGCAGGCCAGCCCTGTCCTGGGCCTCGCCCACAGCCTGCACAGACTTCCCCAGGCCTTGGACATTCTGATCCATGGCCGGAGCCCTTGCACCCAAGGCCTCCACTGCGGGTGCCAGCCGCGCATTGTTGGCCTGGGTGGCACGCATGGCCAGCATCACTTCCTGCTCCTGAATGGACTCCTCCACCTGGGCCTGCTGGTGCTGGATACCCACCGACAACTCCTCATGTAGTCCCTGGCTCTGTGTCTCCACGATCGATGGGACTGTCCATTCCACAAACCCAAAATCTGTCTGGACGGCAGCTCGTCTCTGAAGTCAGCCTGCCCTCCGACCATCCGCCCACTTGGGAATTCCTACCTCCACCTGATGTACCGGAGCATGTGTGTGGTGCGCATCAGAGAGTTCACTGAAGTGCCCAACGAGGTGAGCGTCTCTGGGATGGTGGCGGGTGTTGGAGAAGCTGTGACGGGAAATAAGTGTCAACATCGGACCCGAGCTCCGGAGTGTCCTGAGTTTTGGGCTTATGGGTCTCCTCCGAGTCGGTGTCGTCATCGCTGCTCGGCACACGGCAGGGGTTCTGGATGTGGCTCGGGGCGGGGGACATCAGAGGGGCCCGCCTAATCACCAGCAAGATACAAGACAAGACGCATGTTTACCCCGCGGGCGAGGGTAGTGGGGATGGTGGGGGTGGTGGGTGCGGTGTGACAGCAGAGTGGGGGGAAGCGTGGTATGGGGGCGTGAGAGTTGGGTGGGGGTGAGAATGTGGGGACGAGGTTGGGTGTGGGGATGCAGGTGGTGTGGGGCGAGGGTGAGGGTGGTGTGGAAGTCGTGTGGGTGTTGGGGGGGGTGGCACACGGGGAACCGCAACTCAGCGGGGTCTCACTTGCTCGCCTGAGACCGATCGCGCCCCAGTGACTGCCCTTTCAGCGACCCGCCGACCACGTCCAGGGCCCGTTGCTCAGTTGTGCTCCCCCCCCCTCCCAGTCTTCTCTCGCTCCCTGCCGGTATTGTCAACCTTCTCCGGGGGGCTGGGGAGGGGGGGGGGGGTCAGAAAACGCACAGTGTTAGTCAGTCTGACGCATGCAGCCCAGGGGGTGGGTAGCTGGTGGCTCCAGTGGCCAGGGCACTCGGCCATGGTGGCCGGTATGAGTGTCGGCATGTGGTGCAGGGTGGGTTTCGGCCGCCTTCCTAGTGTGGGGGGGGGGTGTAACGGGTGTGTGGGACGGGGGGTTGGTGCTATGGGCACACTGCTGCCTACTCACCCTGGCCGTCCTGAGGAGGTGGTTCAGTTTTTCAGGCTGGCCTGTTCCATGGTTAAGAAGGCGTATGGTGAAGTAGTGAAAGGAATTAGGAGCATGCAGGCGGGGAAGGCTCCGGGACCGGATGGATTCCCAGTTGAATTTTACAGGAAATGTGTGGACTTGCTCACCCCGCTACTGATGAGAACCTTTAATGAGGCTAGGGAAAGGGGACAGCTGCCCCCGACTATGTCAGAGGCAACGATATCGCTTCTCCTAAAGAAAGAAAAAGACCCGCTGCAATGCGGGTCCTATAGGCCTATTTCCCTCCTAAATGTAGACGCTAAGATTCTGGCCAAGGTAATGGGAATGAGGATAGAGGATTGTGTCCCGGGGGTGGTCCATGAGGACCAAACTGGGTTTGTGAAGGGGAGACAGCGGAATACGAATATACGGAGGCTGCTAGGGGTAATGATGATGCCCCCACCAGAGGGGGAAGTGGAGATAGTGGTGGCGATGGATGCCGAGAAAGCATTTGACAGAGTGGAGTGGGATTATTTGTGGGAGGTGTTGAGGAGATTTGGCTTTGGAGATGAGTATATTAGATGGGTACAGCTGCTGTATAGGGCCCCGATGGCGAGCGTGGTCACGAATGGACGGGGGTCTGCGTATTTTCGGCTCCATAGAGGGACGAGGCAGGGATGTGTGCGGCCTCAACCGGGACCTGGGATTCATGTCACATTACATTCATCCCCCACCATCTGGCCTGCAAAATCCTACCTACTGTCCTGGCTTGAGACAATTCACACCTCTTTAACCTGGGGTTACCCCATCTCTGGATCTGTAAAGATTTAATCACCTGCTAATGCTCGCATTCCTAGCATTGTTTGGCATCTTTGAATTTGTCTATATATGTGTTTCTGGAACAGACCTCTTCATTCACCTGAGGAAGGAGCAGCGCTCCGAAAGCTAGTGACATCGAAACAAACCTGTTGGACTTTAACCTGGTGTTGTAAGACTTCGTACTGTGCGTGAGCCAGTCCAACGCCGGCATCTCCACATCATGGCTACCATCGACACCGCAAACTGCCGGCTCAAAGTGGAGAGGATCTCCAGGAAGATCGCGCATATAGACACTGACATTAAGTTTCTACAAAGATGCAAGAAAGCAGACAAGATCCCGAAAGGGCTACAGATCACAAACCCACTCAAGTCGACCTACAACACAGACTTCGCTGAGATACTCTGCCGTCGCACCTCTCTCACACTCCTCAACCACCTCGTCCGCCAGCTCTACAGCAGACGACGCAACCTGGAAACCAAGATAGAGGCCATATTCTCACCTTGCGCTCAGGATGCAGCATACCAGCTGCGGAACACCGCCAAACAGATGAGACAACAATACTATGCCACCTATATGCACACCAAGAACAGAAAGCTAGAGAAACTCGGCATCACCACCAGCAGCAACCAAGCCACCCCCGGTGCCACAGTAGAAAACAATACAGGGAAATCTATTGTCAACTTGTCAGACTACACCCTTCAACCAGACGAAATCGAAGTCCTCAGCAGAGGGCTTAATTTCTGCACCACCACCAAAATGGACCCCAGCAGTCTCGCGGCAGACACGGAGGAATTCATCAGGCGAATGAGGCTCCGGGAATTCTTCCACAGACCCCAAGAGGCCAACAGCGAACCCAAGCAGACTACCAATGAACCGGAACAGCAGACCGAGAGATCTGCGGTGCGGCAACCGAAGAGGAAAGAGTCGAATTGGACCCCTCCGGAAGGCCGCTGCCTTAGACTCGACATGTATGCTCAAGCCGTCAGGAGTCGCGTCAATGCCAGATTCATCAGTCGCATTCACAAGACAACCCCGAACGTCACCCAAGCACAACGCAATGCCATCCACGCTCTCAAGACCAACCACAGCATCGTCATCAAACCAGCAGACAAAGACACTGTCGTACTGAACAGAACGGACTACTGCAAAGAAGTATACCGACAACTGAACAACCAAGAACACTACAGACAGTTACCCGCAGATCCGACCAAGGAACACATCCGCCAACTTAACAGACTGATCAAGACCTTGGATCCAGATCTTCAGAGCACCCTACGTGCTCTCATCCCACGTACTCCCCGCATTGGAGATCTCTACTGCCTCCCAAAAATACATAAGGCCAACACACCAGGCCGCCCTATCGTTTCAGGCAATGGGACCCTGTGTGAGAACCTCTCTGGCTACATCGAGGGCATCTTAAAACCCATCGTACAAGGTACACCCAGCTTCTGTCGCGACACGACGGACTTCCTACAGAAACTCAGCACCCATGGACCAGTTGAACCAGGAACATTCCTCGTCACAATGGACGTCTCGGCACTCTACACCAGCATCCCCCATGACGACGGCATTGCTGCAACAGCCTCAGTACTCAACAGCGACAACTGCCAATCTCCAGACGCAATTCTGCAACTCATCCGCTTCATCCTGGATCACAACGTCTTCACCTTCGACAACAAGTTCTTCATTCAGACGCACGGAACAGCCATGGGGACCAAATTCGCACCCCAATACGCCAACATCTTCATGCACAAGTTTGAACAGGACCTACTCACCGCACAGGACCTTCAACCGATGTTATACACCAGATACATCGATGACATTTTTTTCCTTTGGACCCACGGCGAAGAATCACTGAAACGACTACACAATGACATTAATAAGTTCCATCCAACCATCAGACTCACCATGGACTACTCTCCAAAATCAGTTGCATTCTTGGACACACTCGTCTCCATCAAGGACGGTCACCTCAGCACTTCGCTTTACCGCAAACCCACGGATAACCTCATGATGCTCCACTTCTCCAGCTTCCACCCTAAACACATTAAAGAAGCCATCCCCTATGGACAAGCGCTCCGTATACACAGGATCTGCTCAGACGAGGAGGAGCGTAACAGACATCTACAGACGTTGACAGATGCCCTCGTACGAATGGGATATGGCACTCGACTCATCGATCGACAGTTCCAACGCGCCACAGCGAAAAACCGGACTGACCTCCTCAGAAGACAAACATGGGACACAACCGACAGAATACCCTTCGTCGTCCAGTACTTCCCCGGAGCGGAGAAACTACGTCATCTTCTTCACAGCCTTCAACACGTCATTGATGACGATGAACATCTTGCCAAGGTCACCCCCACTACTTGCCTTCAAACAACCGCGCAACCTCAAACGAACCATTGTTTGCAGCAAACTACCCAGTCTTCAGAACAGTGACCACGACACCACACAACCCTGTCATGGTAATCTCTGCAAGACGTGCCAGATCATCGACATGGATACCACTATTACACGTGAGAACACCACCCACCAGGTACGCGGTACATACTCGTGCGACTCGGCCAACGTTGTCTACCTCATACGCTGCAGGAAAGGATGTCCCGAAGCGTGGTACATTGGCGAGACCATGCAGACGCTGCGACAACGAATGAACGGACATCGCGCAACAATCACCAGGCAGGAATGTTCCCTTCCAGTCGGGGAACACTTCAGCAGTCAAGGGCATTCAGCCTCTGATCTCCGGGTAAGCGTTCTCCAAGGCGGCCTTCAGGACCCGCGACAACGCAGAATCGCCGAGCAGAAACTTATAGCCAAGTTCCGCACACATGACTGCGGCCTCAACCGGGACCTGGGATTCATGTCGCATTACATTCATCCCCCACCATCTGGCCTGCAAAATCCTACCAACTGTCCTGGCTTGAGACAATTCACACCTCTTTAACCTGGGGTTACCCCATCTCTGGATCTGTAAAGATTTAATCACCTGCTAATGCTCGCATTCCTAGCATTGTTTGGCATCTTTGAATTTGTCTATATATGTGTTTCTGGAACAGACCTCTTCATTCACCTGAGGAAGGAGCAGCGCTCCGAAAGCTAGTGACATCGAAACAAACCTGTTGGACTTTAACCTGGTGTTGTAAGACTTCGTACTGACTTCTCAGTGGTGGAGTGTTCACTATGTAGGAGCGTGGAGCTGCTTACCTTCACTATGTAGGAGCGTGGAGCTGCTTACCTTCACTATGTAGGAGCGTGGAGCTGCTTACCTTCACTATGTAGGAGCGTGGAGCTGCTTACCTTCACTATGTAGGAGCGTGGAGCTGCTTACCTTCACTATGTAGGAGCGTGGAGCTGCTTACCTTCACTATGTAGGAGCGTGGAGCTGCTTACCTTCACTATGTAGGAGCGTGGAGCTGCTTACCTTCACTATGTAGGAGCGTGGAGCTGCTTACCTTCACTATGTAGGAGCGTGGAGCTGCTTACCTTATGATTGTTGCTGGAGCAAACCAACCTCCATCTGGAATTTTTATTCTTGCAAGGTCATCTGTAGTGAGTGGTTCTAGTTGAGATGCATGTCTGTTGTAGTGTGACTGTTGACATGAATGTTGCTTTTCTACCATCTTCAACACTGGCAAGTGATCTGGATTCTGAAGTCAAATAGCTGGTAAAGTAGTTCTGAAATCCCGATTAAACAACATTTGAGCCGACAAAATGGTGGTTTGGCTCTATAAGATAACAATGCAAAATGGATATCCGATTTTGAATCGATAGCTTTACTGATTAATTGTTTGACAATATGATATCCCTTCTTTACCTTGCCATTCGACTGGGGGTAGTGCGGGCTGGATGTCACATGCATGAAGTTGTATTTCTTTGAGAATTCGGTCCATTCAAAACTGTCAAAGCATGGACCATTGTCCGACATGACAGTGTCAGGTATTCCATGACTTGAAAATGTTTCCTTGCATGCTTTAATAACTGATTTTGAAGTCAAATCCGGAAGTTTCATTACTTCTGGGAAATTAGAGTAGTAATCTATTATTAAAACGTATTAAAACGTAGTCTCGACCAGTCAAATTAAATAGGTTAATCCCTACTTTGGCCCAAGGAGAAGTAACTAATTTGTGTTGTTGCAGAGTCTCCTTGCATTGCGCAGGTTGGTGTTTTTGACACGTTTTGCAGGTGCTAACCATGTCAGTAATGTCCCTATTTATTCCCGGCCAGTAGACTGCCTCTCGTGTTCGTCGTTTACACTTTTCTATCCCGAGGTGTCCCTTGTGAATCTGTTCAAGTATACTGGAACAAAGACATTGTGGAATTACCATTCGGTCAAATCTCAAGAGTAGACCATCTACGATCGTCAAATCATATTGAATGTTTCTGTACTGAGGACATCGCCCCTTCGGCCACCCATTTTGAAGCTGGTGAATGACCCTTTGAAGTGTAGCTTCCTTTTTTGTTTCTGCCTTGACTAAATTCAACTTCTGATCTGATGCAGGTAGGTTTTCTGCACAGAATTTCGCCTGAGCCTCAACATCGCGTGTGAATTCAAATGGTTGACTGGCAGACGTGATGGAGCGTGATAGAATATCCGCAATAATTGAACCTTTCCCTGGCGTGTAGATTAGGTTGAAATCATACCGTCGTAGTTTCATCATTATCCGTTGAAGTCTTGGCGTCATATTATTTTGGTCTTTGTCGATAATTTGGACAAACTGTGATTCATCTCAACTGTGAAGGTTGGGAGTCCATCGACATAATCATGGAATTTGAGTATTCCTGTCAATAGACCGAGACATTCCTTCTCAATTCGTGCGTATCTGCATTCCGTTGCTGTCATTGTTCTTGAAGCATATGCTACAGGAACCCAATATGAATTGTCATCTCTTTGTAAGAGAGCTGCACCTATCCCATCCTGACTTGCATCAGTGGATATCTTGGTTGCTCTTTTAGGATCGAAGAAAGCGAGTGTTGGTGCAGTCATGAGTTGGAGTTTTAAATCTTGCCACTCTTTCTGATGGTCCTCTGTTGAAAGGTGTAGACTTTCTTATTAAGTTTCTTAAAGCTGTCGTTCTTGCTGACAAGTTGGAGATGAACTTACCCAGAAAGTTGACAAAACCTAAAAATTAGAGTACAGCCTTTTTGTCTTCAGGGATCTTCATGTTCTGAATAGCTGCAATTTTTTCATCATCAGGTTATACACCATGCTGAGAAATGGTATCTCCTAAAAATTTGAGTGATGACTGTCCAAAAGTTCATTTCGATTGATTGAGTTTGAGGCCATATTTGTTGATGCGCTGAAACACTTGCTTTAGACGCGCAATATGCACATTGTAGACCAAATTATGATGTCATCAACATATACCCTCACACCTTCTATTCCTTCCGTCATTTGTTCCATGATCCTGTGGAATATCTCAGATGCAGATACGATACCAAAAGGCATACATAGAACATAGAACATAGAACGATACAGCGCAGTACAGGCCCTGCGGCCCACGATGTTGCTCCGAAACAAAAGCCATCTAACCTACACTATGCCATTATCATCCATATGCTTATCCAATAAACTTTTAAATGCCCTCAATGTTGGCGAGTTCACTACTGTTGCAGGTAGGGCATTCCACGGCCTCACCACTCTTTGCGTAAGGAATCTACCTCTGACCTCTGTCCTATATCTATTACCCCTCAGTTTAAAGCTATGTCCCCTCGTGCCAGCCATTTCCATCCGCGGGAGAAGGCTCTCACTGTCCACCCTATCTAACCCCCTGATCATTTTGTATGCCTCTATTAAGTCTCCTCTTAACCTTCTTCTCTCCAACGAAAACAACCTCAAGTCCATCAGCCTTTCCTCATAAGATTTTCCCTCCATACCAGGCAACATCCTGGTAAATCTCCTCTGCACCCGTTCCAAAGCTTCCACGTCCTTCCTATAATGTGGTGACCAGAACTGTACGCAATACTCCAAATGCGGCCGTACCAGAGTTTTGTACAGCTGCAACATGACCTCATGACTCCGGAACTCAATCCCTCTACCAATAAAGGCCAACACTCCATAGGCCTTCTTCACAACCCTATCAACCTGGGTGGCAACTTTCAGGGATCTATGTACATGGACACCTAGATCCCTCTGCTCATCCACACTTCCAAGAACTTTACAAATATTCCGCATTCCTGTTATTCCTTCCAAAGTGAATCACCTCACACTTCTCTACATTAAACTCCATTTGCCACCTCTCAGCCCAGCTCTGCAGCTTATCTATGTCCCTCTGTAACCTGCTACATCCTTCCACACTATCGACAACACCACCGACTTTAGTGTCGTCTGCAAATTTACTCACCCACCCTTCTGCGCCTTCCTCTAGGTCATTGATAAAAATGACAAACAGCAACGGCCCCAGAACAGATCCTTGTGGTACGCCACTTGTAACTGAACTCCATTCTGAACATTTCCCATCAACCACCACCCTCTGTCTTCTTTCAGCTAGCCAATTTCTGATCCACATCTCTAAATCACCCTCAATCCCCAGCCTCCGTATTTTTTGCAATAGCCTACCGTGGGGAACCTTATCAAACGCGTTACTGAAATCCATATACACCACATCAACTGCTCTACCCTCGTCTACCTGTTCAGTCACCTTCTCAAAGAACTTGATAAGGTTTGTGAGGCATGACCTACCCTTCACAAAGCCATGCTGACTATCCCTGATCATATTATTCCTATCTAGATGATTATAAATCTTGTCTCTTATAATCCCCTCCAAGACTTTACCCACTACAGACGTGAGGCTCACTGGTCTATAGTTGCCGGGGTTGTCTCTGCTCCCCTTTTTGAACAAAGGGACCACATTTGCTATCCTCCAGTCCTCTGGCACTATTCCTGTAGCCAATGATGACATAAAAATCAAAGCCAACGGCCCAGCAATCTCATCCCTGGCCTCCCAGAGAATCCTTGGATAAATCCCATCAGGACCCGGGGACTTATCTATTTTCAGCCTGTCCAGAATTGCCAACACCTCTTCCCTACGTACCTCAATGCCATCTATTCTATTAGCCTGGGTCTCAGCATTCTCCTCCACAACATTATCTTTTTCCTGAGTGAATACTGACGAAAAATATTCATTTAGTATCTCGCCTATCTCTTCAGACTCCACACACAACTTCCCATCCCTGTCCTTGACTGGTCCTACTCTTACCCTAGTCATTCGCTTATTCCTGACATACCTATAGAAAGCTTTTGGGTTTTCCTTGATCCTACCTGCCAAATACATCTCATGTCCCCTCCTTGCTCGTCTTAGCTCTCTCTTTAGGTCCTTCCTCGCTACCTTGTAACTATCCATCGCCCCAACTGAAACTTCACACCTCATCTTCACATAGGCCTCCTTCTTCCTCTTAACAAGAGATTCCACTTCTTTGGTAAACCACGGTTCTCTCGCTCTACGCCTTCCTCCCTGCCTGACCGGTACGTACTTACGATTGAAACAAAATCTTCCAAAGGGCATGTTAAATGTGCAGAATTTTCTGCTTGAGTCGTCGAGTTGCATTTGCCAAAATTCCTGTGATGCGTCTAACTTCGTAAAGATGCGTGCATTCGCCATCTCATTGGATTGGCATCAGTGCAAAAACGTCATGGACCTGCCCCCCCACCCCCCTCACCAGCTGCTCCCTAAAAGCCAATAACGCCTTTACCACCCCTGATGGAGCCAGTGACTTGGGCCTAGATCGATCCAACTTCAGATCTAGGACACAGATCCCCTTCCCAAGTCCACATCAGGAATGGAGATCAGCGGGGCAGCATGGTGGCGCAGTGGTTAGCTCTGCTGTCTCATGGCGCCGAGGTCCCAGGTTCGAGCCCGACTCTGGGTCACTGTCCGCGTGGAGTTTGCACGATCTCCCCGCGTTTCACTCCCACAAATTAAAGATGTGCAGGGTAGGTGGATTGGTCACGCTAAATTGCACCTTAATTGGAAAAATGAATTGGGTACACTCAATTTATTTTAAAAAAGGAATGGAGATCAGCAACCTCCTAACAAACCCCGTATCATCCCAATTTGACACATGGACATTGAACAGAACCATCAATGTGTCTGCCAACAACCCACTGATCATCCTCTAGGATCCACCATGATCTTGACAGTCGGAAGTGGAACCCGTTCATTAATCAAAATCACCGCCACCCCTGGGCCCACCAACGAAACCCAAATAAAATACCTGGTTTACCCGCCTCTTCTGCAATCTGTTCTGGCCCCTTCCCCCAAACGAGTCTCCGGCAAAAACACCACATCAGCTCCTAAACTTTTCAGGTGGGCGAATACCCTTGACCTTTTCACTGGGCCACCCAATCTCCTTACTTTCCAGGTGACCATCGAATTGGGGGCCTCCCATCGCCCTCGATCCAGAGTCAGCCATTTCCACCAAGAGGGATTATCCAAAAGTTAACCAGAGAGTTCAGGCACAAGGCCCACCCATGAGGCCGCCAAACCCACCAGCAAGACAAAACAAAGAAAAATCTGTTGTCACTGTCAGTACAAAGAACACCACCCCGCCTAACATTAAGCCTCCCATCAACATCCAAAGTATGAAACAATCATCCCATCCAAAAAGAAAGAAATATAAACATGTAAGAGCGCAGCACGGTGGCGCAGTGGTTATCCCTGCAGCCTCACGGCGCCGAGGTCCCAGGTTCGACCCCAGCTCTGGGTCACTGGCCGTGTGGAGTTTGCACATTCTCCCTGTGCTGGCGTGGGTTCCATCCCCATAGCCCAAAGATGTGCAGACTAGGTGGATTGGCCACGCTAAATTGCCCCTTAATTGGAAAAAATGAATTGGGTACTCTAAATTAATACATATAGAAACATGTACAAGGAACCCCAACAACTCTCCACTCCTACTGACCTACCCTCAACAACCAAAAACTTCATTAAAACACAATCAACTCGAACTGAGTCTATACTTTTTTACAAAGGCATCTGCATCCTCCGGCACATTGAAATAATAGTTCTTTACCTCATAAGTCATTCAGGGCCCAGCCGGGTACACCTCCCCAAACAAAACTCCACTTTATACAGGGCAGCTTTGGCCTTGTTAAATGTCGCCTGCTACTTTGCCAGCTCTGCTCCAACATCCTGGTAAAGCGGGATGGCGTGGCCTTCCCACTTGTAATCCCGATGCTCCATAGTCCATCTCAGCACCCGTTCCTTCTCGTGGAATCTGTGGAACTGTACACTAACACGGTAGGGGGCATGGTAGCACAGTTGCTTCACAGCTCCAGGGTCTCAGGTTCTAGTCCAGGCTTGGGTGACTGTCTGTGTGGCGTTTGCTCTTTCTCCCCGTGTGTGCGTGGGTTTCCTCCGGGTGCTCCGGTTTCCGAATACAGGAGGGAGATAGAGAACCTAGTGGAGTGGTGTAGCGACAACAATCTCTCTCTCAATGCCAGCAAAACTAAAGAGCTGGTAATTGACTTCAGGAAGCAAAGTACTGTACACACCCTTGTCAGCATCAACAGGGCCGAGGTGGCGATGGTTAGCAGTTTCAAATTCCTAGGGGTGCATGTGGTAGTATGTATTGGGGGTCATGTGGGACTGGAAGCCCTAATGTCATTGGCTGACAGATCCCGGGTCCTGGTTGGCCGTTGACCTCATACTCCGCCCTGAAGGCGAAGTATAAGAAGCCGGTGCCTTCCCCCGCATGCCAGTTTACTATCGGGCTGCTGGGGAACAGACACGCTTAATAAAGCCTCATCGACTTCACTCTGTTTGTCTCACGGAGTCTTTGTGCGCCACAGTGCACATCTCCCAAAATCTGTCCTGGTCCACCCACTTCGACGCTACCACCAAGAAAGCACAACAGCGCCTATACTTCCTCAGGAAACTAAGGAAATTCGGCATGTCCACATTGACTCTTACCAACTTTTACAGATGCACCATAGAAAGCATCCTATCAGGCTGCATCACAGCCTGGTATGGCAACTGCTTGGCCCAAGACCGCAAGAAACTTCAGAGAGTCGTGAACACTGCCCAGTCCATCACACAAACCTGCTTCCCAACCATTGACTCCATTGACCTCCCGCTGCCTGGGGAAAGCGGGCAGTATAATCAAAGATCCCTCCCACCCGGCTTACTCACTCTTCCAACTTCTTCCATCGGGCAGGAGATACAGAAGTCTGAGAACACGCACGAACAGACTGAAGAACAGCTTCTTCACCACTGTCACCAGACTCCTAAGTGACCCTCTTATGGACTGATTTCATTAACACTACACACCTGTATGCTTCATCCGATGCCAGTGCTTATGTAGTTACATTGTCTATGTTGTGTTGCCCTATTATGCATTTTCTTTTATTCCCTTTTCTTCTCATGTACTTGATGATCTGTTGAGCTGCTCGCAGAAAAATACTTTTCACTGTACCTCGGTACACGTGACAATAAACAAATCCAATCCAATCCCACAGTCCAAATATGTGCAGGTTAGATGGATTGGCCATGCTAAATTGCCCTTAGTGTTGTTGCTCTTCTTAGCCTTAGTTTATTAGCTCTGATTACGTCACCTTTGCTCACGAGTCGCCAGGTATCTTTATGATACCGCCACGTGGTTCAAGCTCAAGTTATGATTAATAAGTCAGCACACCGCTTAGTAAGATTGAAATCAACGGTTATTTATTATATACAACAAGTAATGTTTATACAATAATCTTACTATCTATATAATAAACCTATCACTACTGACCAATACTTAACTTTAGGGAGAGCCCATCAGGTCAGGGAAACGAATGGCTTATCCAATCGGATCTGGCCCGCGGGATTCAAAAGGCTGATACAGGTCGATGGCGAGGAGTCTTTATCGGATAGCGATCGTTGGATTCAAACTTACAGTTGCCGGTTGCTGTTCTTGCGAAGGTCTCGAGCAGGCGAAGAAGGGAGAGAGAGCGAGATCTGAACTTGGCCCCTCACTTTATAGGGCCCAGGGGCTTCCCGCCTCTCGGGGCGGCCCTTGACCCTGAGTCCCAAGTGATTGGACTTGTCCCCAATCACTGGGTTCGATACGTCCAATTGCGAGGCGGTTCCCCGATCGGGGGGTGGTCGTTCACCTGCCTTTGTTTCGGCCACTGCAGGCGCCGACAGGTCTGGCCCGGTATTCAATTGCTAATATGTTGCAATTGTTCCCGGGGATAGCCGATTAAACTGCAGATGTCTGGGTGGATGGGCTGTTAAGAGTCCTGAGTATAACTGCAAATGTCTGGGTTGATGGGCTGTTAATAGCCCTGAGTATCAATCTGGGCCAACTTCCCCAGAGCCGAATATGATATTCTGCCTGCAGCTGTCCGTTTGTGTCTTGTTACCTGCTTTTCCCAGCAGCCTTTCCGGTTAGCCATTTTAAATCAGGTTTTGGCCAAATTAATCGGGAAGCAGCCATTTTACGTGGCTACAATCCCGCCTTGTGATCCTAACGCGAAGCGTGAAGGATCACATAATGTTTGTCCTCTTCGTTCCCTGACCGGGGGGGGGGGGGGGCACCTCCGACATGGCCACTACTCTGACCCTAGCTATGCACAAAAATTTACCTAACAATTCTTGAGGGCGCTATGTCAGGCAGGGGCATGTATCAAAAAAATAAAACTGGGAACCTCTAATACAACAACAATCACAGCATTTAATATACTCTTTCCTGGCTTGGCAGTCAAGCTCAGGATCATACATTGTTTTTAATGAAACGTTTTGTACATCCCTTTATTTACAGTAATAACGCAAGTGAATACTCTTTATTCTTTATAGGTCGCGGGGTCTGGGGTCTGGTCATAGCCGAATATTGGGGATCGGATCCGATATACCGGGGTTCGAGCGCGGTACGCTCTCCTTTTCCACTTGCGGAGGCGCATGGTCTGTTCTGCACAGCAGAGTATGGCCAACGCTAACAGTGCCTCAAGTTATGAACTTGGCAAACCAGGATAATGCAGCGTGGCTGGTGACTGGGCCCTCGGTACTGCGGGGCAGTGAAACATTAACGGCAGGGGGGTTTGGAGTAATGGGGTCCGCATTCCCGCGCAACCAAATGTCCAAAAAGATGTTGAGCACGATGACCAAAGTCCTCATGGTTGTCCTCTTTCTTTTCTTTCTCTGTGTTCGCTGTTTTTCTCCGGTCTTGGAGCTTCTGGAGTTCTGTAAGACAAGCATAGTATCTGTAACTACCTTGGTTTAATATCCGGTGTGTTAGTGTGTCTGTCCTTCTTGGGGCCAATTAAACCCTTATAATTGGTCACAGTATGTGACGTCTCCCCCCATTTTTTTTTCAAAACAAATGTTAGGACACGGCACACTTCCCAATGGTGGACCAGTGCTAAGTTTAGCATCCAAATGTTCTAGGATATAAATAGCATTTGGCAGCAACCCAAAGGTTGCCTAAATAAATAAAACGGTTTTTGAAAGGAAAAGGTCGAATGAGGTGCGTATGGGCCGCTACGGGTAAGATTTGGATGGAGTCCCCGGGTAGGACGGCTACCAATACCGTATCTCCCCTACCCGAGTGTTTTTGACCAACGGGGGGGTCCCCAGGCAGGGCGGGTCTCACGCCGTTTCTCCACTGCCTGAGCAACCGACAAGAACGGACAAAAATGTAGTCATCATGGTGGGGTTGCTGTTCTGAATCTTCCGTCAAATCAGAAGAGTAGTTACGATCGGGTGTCTGAGCCAAGTCCTCAGAGGTGTCAGCCAAATGGGCGTGTGGCCGCGGTGGGTGTCAGTGGGAAAAAGTTAAAAAGTTCAGGTGAATGGGCGTGTGGCGGTGGTGGGTGTCTGAGCCAAGTCCTCAGAGGTGTCAGCCGAATGGGCGTGTGGCCGCGGTGGGTGTCAGTGGGAAAAAGTTAAAAAGTTCAGGTGAATGGGCGTGTGGCGGTGAGAACATTCTCCTGTTGGACGAACAACATTGAACAAACATACAAACAACGGAAAACATTCTGCAGGTTCCATCAGGAAGGACAACACTTTTCACCAAGTGTCTCCTTTAAATCATCATGTGGACACCTCAGTTCTCTGTTGCGAACAGGGTCGCAAAGGGGTTGGCGGCTTGGGAGTCAGACCCGAGGTCGTCACCTTCTCCCGGGTGCCAAACTCTGGAGTGGATCAGGGCGGAAAGGGCTGCGTGGTGTGAGTTGGGGTCGTCCTCGTCGTTGCGGACGAGTCTGCAGGAGTTGTCGCGGTGCCAATGAGTAGGGTCGAGTTGGGTGGGGACAACGTCGGGGTCGTCCGTGTAGTTCGGTGGTCAGTGGTGGGGTTTATTTAAGTAGGTGATGAGGAAGGGGTCACTGGAGTCGAGGTCGGAGTTGCTGGGTGTTGGACCAGGATGGTAGGGAGGCGTGCTGTGGCTGTCGTCAGAGTCACAGTCGCTGTCTGTGCTGCTGCAGTCTGTGGGCGTTCCGGGGCGGAGCGTAAAGTTTGTGGGTGGAGTCGGGGGCGAGTCCGTGTCTGGGCTGGACGTGGAAGGGGTGGGTGTGGTTACGTTGGCTATGGGCGGGGTTTGGTCTGCCGAGTCAAGCATGACGTGGTGGGCGTGGTTTGACTGTGCTCCATAAACCTTTAGCTGGTTTATGTGAAACCACGCAGTCTTACCATTTTGGTATTTGATTTTATATACCGACGGGCTTATTTTATCCGTAATGGAGTACGGACCCGAGTATTTCGGAGACAGAAATGTGCTGGGGTTATACACGGACAACATCACTTGTTGTCCTATATTATACGCCGTAGCATGTACTGCCTTATCAAAACGGGCCTTGCTCTGTTTTCTTTTAGTGCCCAGTTTAACAGCGGCTGCTAACTGAGCCGTTTTTACATTTATAAGTAATTGTTCAACGGCTTTCTCGTGGGTGAGGGCCGTAACTTCAGGGCTGGTCAGGTCTAAACCCAACAAGTACTCTGTCCCTTTCATGGGGCGTCCGGTCATGAGGGTGTGTGGGGTAAAACCTGTGGAGGTGGAAACAGTGTTACGCAAAAACATCAGCACAAAGGGGAGGACCGAATCCCAAGTGGTGTTGTTCTGCTGGACCATTTTTCTAAGGGTGGTTTTTAGGGTCCGATTCATGCGCTCCACTATACCACTCGATTGAGGGTGGTACGCAATGTGAAATTTTTGGGTTATGCCAAATATCGTGAGGTCATTCTGCATGACCCGTCCCGTAAAGTGAGAACCTTGGTCCGACTCAATACTGCGGGGGAGTCCCCATCTTGTAAAGATGTGGTGGGTTAGGGTTTTGGCTGTGGTTTTCGCGGTGTTGGTGCGGGCTGGAAATGCTTCTACCCACTTTGTAAAAGTGTCAATGACCACCTGAACATATTTATAGCCATTCCTGCAAGGGGGCAATGGACCTATAAAATCGATCTGGAGGTTCGTCCAGGGGCCGTTAACGGGTCGGGTGTGGCTGAGATGTGCCTTTTTGGCATATCTATCTGGGTTGTTCTGAGCGCAGATGAGGCAATTCTCGATGTAATGGGATACATCCTCTTTGAGATTAGGCCACCAACAAAGCTGTTTGAGGTGGGCTGCGGTGGGATCGATTCCCTGGTGTCCATGACCACCATGGAATAAACAGATCATTTGATTCCTATCCTGCTCAGGAACTACATAAAGGGTGTCCTTTAGCACCACACCATCATGTGTGGTTATGGTATTTCTGTACCTCTCATATGAGGCTGGAAACTTCTCTTTCACGATTTCAGTGAGAGCGCTATCCTGCTTCTGGGCCTCTGCTAGATCTTCGATCCTAGTCTGCGCGACCTGAACTGCACTCACTGGCGCGCTCCCGGGGGGCTTCCAAAAGTACCCATGCCTGGATCCTGCCTTAGCCAGCGCGTCGGCTTTTACATTTCCAGGGGGGGAGGAACGATGGTGGCTGCGGACTTTTATGATGCCAAAAGTCCTGTTCTTGGCTTTTTCCAGAATATGGCGGAGTAATGGGGCTGAGGGGAGGGGTTTCCCATCCGCGGAAACAAATCCTCTTGTTTCCCAGAGGGGCAGAAATTCAGTGAGGCTGTTGCACACGTATAGACTGTCTGAATATATGTCTGCTGGGCTGGGGAAGGAATCTGGGTGCTCTACAATGTAAGCGATGGCCGCAAGCTCTGCTGCCTGCGCGCCTAAGTGTCCGGGTAATTTTAATGTGATTTCCTCGAGGGCGCGTCCCTGCGCGTCCTCCACATAAATCCCACAACCTGTTATGCGTTGCCCATCCAGGATCGTGGAAGATCCATCCACATAAATCCTAATGGGGTCACATGTGTCCGGGTGAGGGGGGTTCTGAGATGGTGTGGCTAGTTTTCTGGGGGGTGTTTTAGCTATAAAGGGGCTTGTATTATGGTGGGGCGAGATGATTTCACTCTCATGGGGGGTTCCGGGGTGTAGCGCACAATGACTTACGAGAGAGACGAGTAGAGATGAAGTCGATGAGGCTTTATTAAGCGAGACTTGTCCCCAGCATTTCAGCAACAGAATGGAGCGGCGGGGAGAAGCTCGGGTTCTTATACTCCGCCTTCAGGGCGGAGCCAGGAGTCAACAGCCAACCAGGACCCGGGATCTGTCAGCCAATAGCATCATGGCTTCACAGTCCCACATGACCCCTAATACATACTACCACATTCACCCCTTGTTAAAAATGAACTCGGCGGGGTGGTGGTTCGCAAGGTGGTAGGGGTTTACAAGGCTGGTCCTGGGAGGAAATTTTCAGGCATGTCATTACAGTTTTAGTAAGAGAAAATTTTTTTTTTGTTACAGTCCAACAACATTCTTGGTGTCACGTCTGGTCTTCCTCGTCGATCGCCTCAGCCCCGGTGGTGGTGCAGGTGCTTGTTCCGGTGTTGTCATCTCCGGGAGCGTTTCGGTGTTTGTTCCTGTTTCACTCCTGGGCGGACACGGGAGGAGGACCGATCCTCCCGGGAAGGGGGCGGTCGCGGGGTGCGCCGGTGGCAGGCAGGGGATGATCGGTGTCGGGGGGGTGTGTGTGTTGCCGGTGGGCGCCAGGTCTCGCAGGGAGACCGTGTCCTGTCGGCCATCGGGGTACGACACGTAGGCGTACTGCGGGTTCGCGTGGAGGAGGTGAACCCTCTCGACTAACGGGTCCGACTTGTGCGCCCGCACATGTTTCCGGAGCAAGATGGGTCCTGGGGCTGCCAGCCAGGTCGGCAGCGACGTTCCGGAGGAGGACTTCCTGGGGAAGACAAGGAGGCGCTCATGAGGCGTTTGGTTAGTGGTGGTACACAGCAGCGACCAGATGGAGTGGAGAGCGTCCGGGAGGACCTCCTGCCACCGGGAAACTGGGAGATCCCTGGACCGTAGGGCCAGTAGGACGGTCTTCCAGACCGTGCCGTTCTCCCTCTCTACTTGCCCGTTCCCCCGGGGGTTGTAGCTGGTCGTCCTGCTCGAGGCTATACCCTTGCTGAGCAGGAACTGGCGCAGCTCGTCGCTCATGAAGGAGGACCCCCCTGTTGCTATGGATATATACGGGGCGACCGAACAGTGTGAATATGGTGCTAAGGGCTTTAATGACTGTGGCCGCTGTCATGTCGGGGCAGGGGATGGCGAAGGGGAAACGGGAGTACTCGTCCACCACGTTCAGGAAGTATGTGTTGTGGTCGGTGGAGGGGAGGGGCCCTTTGAAATCCAGACTGAGGCGTTCAAAGGGGCGGGAAGCCTTGATCAGGTGCGCTCTATCCGGTCTGAAAAAGTGCGGTTTGCATTCCGCGCAGATGTGGCAGTTCCTGGTGACTGTACGGACCTCCTGCACAGAGTAGGGGAGGTTGCGGGACTTTATAAAATGGTAGAACCGAGTGACCCCCGGGTGGCAGAGGTCCTCGTGGAGGGCTTGGAGACGGTCTATTTGTGCGTTGGCACATGTGCCGCGGGATAGGGCATCGGACGGCTCGTTCAGCTTTCCGGGACGGTACAAGATCTCGTAGTTGAAGGTGGAGAGCTCGATCCTCCACCTTAAGATCTTGTCATTTTTAATTTTGCCCCGCTGTGCATTATCGAACATGAAGGCTACCGACCGTTGGTTGGTGAGGAGAGTGAATCTCCTGCCGGCCAGGTAATGCCTCCAATGTCGCACAGCTTCCACTATGGCTTGGGCTTCCTTTTCCACTGAGGAGTGGCGGATTTCTGAGGCGTGGAGGGTTCGGGAGAAGAAGGCCACGGGTCTGCCCGCTTGGTTAAGGGTGGCCGCCAGAGCTACGTTGGAGGCGTCGCTCTCGACCTGGAAGGGGAGGGACTCGTCGATGGCGCGCATCATGGCCTTTGCGATATCCGCTTTGATGCGGCTGAAGGCCTGGCGAGCCTCTGTCGACAGGGGGAAGGTAGTGGTCTGTATTAGCGGGCGGGCCTTGTCTGCATACTGGGGGACCCACTGGGCGTAATATGAAAAGAACCCCAGGCAACGTTTCAGGGCTTTGGAGCAGTGGGGGAGGGGAAATTCCATGAGGGGGCGCATGCGTTCGGGGTCGGGGCCTATTATCCCATTGCGCACTACGTATCCCAGGATGGCCAGCCGGCTTGTGCTAAAAACGCACTTTTCCTCGTTGTATATGAGGTTCAAGGCGTTAGCGGTCTGGAGGAATCTTTGGAGGTTGGCGCCGTGGTCCTGCTGATCGTGGCCGCAGATGGTTACGTTGTCGAGATACGGGAACGTGGCCTGCAACCCGTGCTGGTCAACCATTCGGTCCATCTCCCGTTGGAAGACCGAGACCCCGTTTGTGACACCAAATGGGACCCTTAGGAAGTGGTATAGACGCCCGTCTGCCTCGAAGGCTGTGTACTTGCGGTGACCTGGGCGGATGGGGAGCTGGTGGTAGGCGGACTTGAGGTCCACGGTGGAGAAGACCTTATACTGGGCAATCCGATTTACCATGTCGGATATGCGGGGGAGAGGGTACGCATCTAGCTGTGTGTACCTGTTGATGGTCTGGCTATAGTCTATGACCATCCTTTGCTTTTCCCCGGTCTTTACTACTACCACCTGTGCTCTCCAAGGACTATTGCTGGCCTGGATTATGCCTTCCTTCAGCAACCGCTGGACTTCAGACCGAATAAATATCCGGTCCTGGGCGCTGTACCGTCTGCTCCTAGTGGCGACGGGTTTGCAATCCGGGGTGAGGTTTGCAAACAAGGACGGCGGTTCAACCTTGAGAGTTGCGAGGCCGCAGATAGTGAGTGGGGGTATTGGGCCGCCGAATTGAAATGTTAGGCTCTGCAGGTTACACTGGAAATCTAATCCCAGTAATGTGGGCGCGCAGAGTTGGGGAAGGACGTAGAGCCTGTAGTTTTTAAACTCCCTCCCTTGCACCGTTAGGTTCGCGATGCAGAACCCTTTGATCTCTGCGGAGTGGGATCCTGCAGCTAGGGAAATCTTTTGCGTACTTGGATGGATGGTCAGAAAACAGCGTCTTACCGTGTCGGGGTGGATGAAACTTTCGGTGCTCCCGGAGTCGATCAGGCATGGTGTCTCGTGTCCGTTGATCAGCACCGTTGTTGTCGTCGTCTGGAGCGTCCGGGGCCGTGATTGATCCAGCGTCACCGAAGCCAGTCGTGGTCGTAGTGTCTCGGTGTCTTCTTCGGACCCCGTGGAGCCGTCGATGCTGGGGTCCTTTGTTGTCATCCAAGATGGCGGCGTCCATGAATCGCACGCAGCCGGGGGTGGACAAAATGGCCACCCCCATGGATCGCACGTGGTCGGGGGTGGACAAAATGGCCGCCCCCATGAATCGCACGTGGCTGGGGAGTCACAAGATGGCGGCGCCCATCCTCCCCTCGTGGTGGCCGGGACCCAAAATGGCGGCGCCCGCGGGTCGCACATGGGGCGCTGGGGGGTTTGGGGAGCGTTTGGGATGCGCTGGGCTCGTTCTTCTCCGGGGATTGCGGCGACCCCCCGGGACCGGCACACAGCCATGTAATGGCCCTTCTTGCCGCAGCTTTTGCAAATAGCTGCGCGGGCCGGGCAGCGCTGCCGGGGGTGTTTCGCTTGCCCGCAGAAATAGCAGCGGGCTCCCCCAGGATGATCTGGCGCTTTAACCGCGCAAGCCTGTGAGGGAGGGGGGGGGTTTGTCGCGACGGGGGTCCACGGAGCCCAAGGGGCTGCCGCGCGGTCGGGGCCGTAGGCGTGGGCGTTTTGCGAGGCCACATCTCGGGAAGCTGCGAGGGCCCGTGCCTCTGAGAGTCCTAACGACTCTTTTTCTAAAGGTCTTTGGCGGATTTGGGGAGAGTTCATACCTGCCACAAACGCATCGCGAATTAGCATGTCCGTGTGTTCAATCGCGTTCACCGGCGGGCAGCTGCAGCCCCGTCCCAAAATTAGCAGCGCGGCGTAGAATTCCTCTAACGATTCTCCGGGACTTTGCCGTCTCGTTGCGAGTTGGTGGCACGCGTAGACCTGGTTAACGGGCCGAACATAAATGCTCTTCAGTGCTGCGAGCGCCGTCGGGAAATCCTCTGCGTCTTCTATGAGAGGGTAAATTTCCGGGCTTACCCTCGAATGCAGGACCTGCAGTTTCTGGTCTTCTGTGATCCGGCCGAGGGCCGTTCGGAGGTAGCCTTCAAAACAAGCTTGCCAATGTTTAAAAACTGCTGCCGAGTTCGCTGCGCGGGGCCTGATCCGCAGGCATTCCGGGGCGATCCGGAGCTCCATAGTCCTTTAAGCTCGCTTAATAAATTGTAGCGCACAATGACTTACGAGAGAGACGAGTAGAGATGAAGTCGATGAGGCTTTATTAAGCGAGACTTGTCCCCAGCAGTTCAGCAACAGAATGGAGCGGCGGGGAGAAGCTCGGGTTCTTATACTCCGCCTTCAGGGCGGAGCCAGGAGTCAACAGCCAACCAGGACCCGGGATCTGTCAGCCAATAGCATCACGGCTTCACAGTCCCACATGACCCCTAATACATACTACCACACGGGGTAATGTAGATTGTCCGCTCAGTATGTGTGAGTCTTTGTCCGTTTTACTGTGATGTCCCGTCCTTGTACGAGAAGGGTCCACCTAGCAGCGCGGATTTGGCTGACGGTACCGTCTTTAAGTCGTCCGTCCAGTAAAGGTTGGGTGGGGGTGTGCTCGGTCAAGATGGTGATGGGGTTCAGTCCGGTAATGTAGGAAAAGTACTGGACTGCCCAGAAAACTGCGAGCAGGTGCCTCTCACAGGCTGAAAATCCCTGCTCCACAGCATCTAAAATTCGAGAGGCATAAGCCACGGATCTTAGCTGGTCATGCCGTTCCTGCAGGAGCACGGCTGAAAGGGTGCGGTCTGTGGTCGCTACCTCTATGGCGTAAGGGGAAAGCGGGTCGTGAACTTGTAGTGCGGGGGCGGCTATGAGCGCCTGTTTTAACGATTCCACAGCATCCGTATGCTGCGGAAGCCATTCCCAGGGGGTTCCTTTCTTCAGGCGGTCTGAGAGGGGCGCTGCCTTGCTGGCGAAACCGTCAATGTGGTTTCGGCAGTAGCCAGCCAGTCCTAAAAACGACCGGAGGGCTGAAACGTGTTGGGGAAGGGGCAATTTAGCGATCGAGTCAATTCTTTTGTGCTCGATCTCGCGTTTGCCGTGTGTGATGATAGTACCCAAATATATCACCTTTTCTTCCAATATTTGGGCCTTTTTGGGGTTGACTTTACAGCCAATGGAGTATAGTAATTCCAGGAGTTCGGACAGAAGCTCAATGTGCTCTTCCTTGGTGTCTGTCTGCAGTAGTAGGTCAGTAGTAGTACTGTACCAGACATTCGGGGCGAGAATATTTCGCTAGTCCATTTACCAGCTGTCGGTGGAAAACGGAGGGGGGAGTTATGGAAGCCTTGTGGCAGGCATGTCCACGTGTACTGCTGCGCTCTGAAAGTGAAGGCAAATTTATACTGGCACGCCTTTGCCAATGGAATGGACCAGAACCCATTACTGACGTCCAAAACCGTGAAATATCGGGCATGGAGTCCCTGTTTGAGCATGGTCTCGGGACTTGTTGCAACGGTGGGGGCTGCTGCGGGGGTGACTTTATTGAGTTCCCGATAATCAATGGTCAAGCGCCATGATCCGTCGGGTTTCCTTACTGGCCAAATCGGGGCATTATTAGTTGAGGCTACCATCTTAGGACGCCCTGCTCTAATAAGCTTTCTATGACCTTTAGGATTTCTCCCTCTGCTTCTAGGGGAAATCCGTACTGTTTCTGGGGTCTTGGGTCCGGTCCTGTTATTTGTACGGAACCGGTCATCCGTCTACAGTCGTGTTTGTGGGTTGCGAATGCTGCCCTGTTTTTTTGCAGGACTGCCCTAACTTGTCGGTCCGTGCTGAGTGTGGTGGGGTTGAACCAAAACCCGCCTACTGCGCTAATTTTGTTCATATAGTCCCCTATATTGAGCGTTGCGGGGGCTCTAGCGGATTTCGCCATCTTCCAGACACACTGGTTGACTGGATCGAAAGAGAGATGATGAGAGTTCATAAAGTCTATCCCTAAAATGTGCTCTGCTGTTGGGGGCAGGTCGACTAACACTACGGGGTGCTTTGTATTAATAGTTCCGATCTGGATGGGTACAGGGGTTGTGATATGCCCCTGCTGTGAGTGGCCTGTGAAGCCACTGAGGGTGATGTGGCTGTGGTGGGCCACGTGTCCTTACCAAGGGTGGAGGAATTTAAGGTTGTGCGGGACCCTCCTGTGTCCCAGAGAAGCTCGATCGGCTGTCACCTAACCTTTGCTGCGACTACGGGTCGTCCTGACCTATCCCAAAGGGTATCGCAGACCCAGCTGGGGGAGCCTGTACACAGTCAGTCCGTTCCGGTCAAGTCTGTCTGATTGGACTGGGCGCTAATGCTATGTATGGGCTCTGCCTTTTTCTTATTGAGAGTGCCTGTCTGTTGGGCTCTCTGTGGCTTTTTAGGGGCATTGCACTCTTTGGCAAAATGTCCCAACTGTCCGCATTTGTAGCATTCTTGCGGTTTTGCTGGGGGGCTGTTCTTTCCCTCGTTTACCCAGGCGGGGTTGTGAAGAGTGGTTCTTACTGCCTACACGTCTGCGGCGGCTTGGTTTTCCTCAGGGGTTCTAGCTGCGGGTTTACCGTGAGCCGCTTGTTCCCAAACGCGGGACAATCTTTTGACCACCCACTTCTCATTATGAGCCTCCTCCGAGGGATCATAATTACTACAGGCATTCTGTCCTACTTCCGTGGCATGGGAGATAAGGGTGCGGGTCCATTTGGCCATATTGTCTGCGGACAAATGGGCACGATCTACGTTGCCGAAAACGGCTTCAAAGTGAATCCACAAGCATCCTGCGAATGCTGTGGGGTGTTCAGACTTTTTCTGTCTGCATTTATTTAGACCGTCTACGGGGTCGCCCCGGTTGTACCCGATCGCATCCAGGATCGCGGTATGCATTTTTGCAAGGGTGCCTCCTCCTACATTCTGTGGGTCAGGAAGGGCTGCTGCGACCGATGGGTCTAAACTGAGGACCGTGAGCTTTACCTTCTCTTTCTCATCCAGGCCGTACATGGTCGCCTGGTGTTTGACAGTGGCAAAGAAATGGTGTGGGTCTGAAGCGGGGAGGAACGGCGCGATTTTAGCACACGCATCCCGTAATTGGGTCACTGTGAGAGGGGGTGGAATATAAGACGTCCGCCTCATCTGCTGTGGCGGTGCAGTGGGTTGTTACAGGGTTCATGGGAGCCTGTATTACCTGCTGTGTGGGGGGTGGGGGTGCTCTCCTCCTTTGGGGTTTTCCCTGCGCACATGCTCCCTGAACATATCTCTGCGCTGTCTCTTGCAGTTCTTCCCAATCAGGGCCGTCTTCCTGGTCTAAACTTTCCCCAAAGGTGTCTTGGAATCCCTTTTGGACAGAAAGCATTGCTTGCAGGTCTGCAATTTGCTTTCGGCACTTTTCATGGTACAAGGTACTCTGCCTTTGTTCCGTGGTTGCAGCGTGGAGCACTCTCAAGGCTGCCTTGAGATCACTACATTGCTTCTGTAGCGCCTCCACCTGCTTCTCTGTCTCTTTCTTAACCAGGATGGCACGCAGCGTGTCCTGATAAGCCTTCTCATGCTGGGATTGAAAACTGCTTAAATGCGCCAGACAGGACTGGTGACCCCATTGGGCGTCAGCCACCTCTTCGTCCTTGGCTTCTAACTGCCTTTTTAATTCCAAGTTTTCCTTTTCCATTTCGCATACATCGATTTTACTCATACGATGTATGCCCTCTATTTCCTTGCGGAGCGTCCTGACGACCTCCTCTGTGCCTCGCAATTGTGCCATGCAGGACACGATTGCCATCGGCTTGCGCGCTTTTGCTAAGCTCTTTTTATGGATCTCACTCATGTTCTCCCACCAAGTATGCCCTATACTTCCGGGACCTGAGTCGTCGTTATTACAGAAACCGCTCCACACGGGCCATCCTTTGCCCTGCAGAAATTTGGGAATTTCCACTTCCCAAATGGGACACTGTCCCACTCTAACGCTGCTGATCGATGCGACCGCAAATACATCGGGGTTCATGAGGCGCTGCATTGCCTGCATTGCTATCTCTCTTATCTGCTCGTTACGTTCAAATTTGGAACAGGGGGCTAAGGTGGTGTCGTAGATGCGGGTACGGCTTGCGCTAATTTCCGAAAATACAGACTTCCGACAGTTTTGATGCAACAAAATCTATCAGTTTTACCTTATAACCCTGTTAGTTACGCATGCATACACACACTTCCGAATTGTGAATTATTAACCAGAACCGCTTGAACACTTGTGGTTTTTTTTGTTTTTGTTTCCGATTGGATTCTAATTCAAATTGGTGGGGTTCTCCCGGAGTGGTTTTCCACTTCTATGTTGGGTCCCGGCGGAGTCGCCAATTATGTTGCTCTTTTTAGCCTTAGTTTATTAGCTCTGATTACGTCACCTTTGCTCACGAGTCGCCAGGTATCTTTCTGATACCGCCACGTGGTTCAAGTTCAAGTTCAAGTGGTGTTCCACAGGGATCAGTGCTGGGACCTTTGCTGTTTGTAGTATCTATAAATGATTTAGAGGAAAATGTAACTGGTCTGATTAGTTAGTTTGCAGACGACACAAAGGTTGGTGGAATTGCGGATAGCGATGAGGACTGTTGAATAAACTCGGTTTGTTCTCACTGGAACGAAGGAGGTTGAGGGGCGACCTGATAGAGGTCTACAAAATTATGAGGGGCATAGACAGAGTGGATAGTCAGAGGCTTTTCCCCGGGGTAGAGGGGTCAATTACTAGGGGGCATAGGTTTAAGGTGAGAGGGGCAAGGTTTAGAGTAGACGTACGAGGCAAGTTTTTTACGCAGAGGGTAGTGGGTGCCTGGAACTCGCTACCGGAGGAGGTGGTGGAAGCAGGGACGATAGTGACATTTAAGGGGCATCTTGACAAATACATGAATAGGATGGGAATAGAGGGATATGGACCCAGGAAGTGTAGAAGATTGTAGTTTAGTCGGGCAGCATGGTCGGCACGGGCTTGGAGGGCCGAAGGGCCGAAGGGCCTGTTCCTGTACTGTACATTTCTTTGTTCTTTGTTCTTATGATTAATAAGTCAGCACACCGCTTAGTAAGATTGAAATCAACGGTCATTTATTATATACAAGTAATGTTTACACAATAATCCTACTATCTATATCGAAACCTATCACTACTGACCAATACTTAACTTTAGGAAGAGCCCACCAGGTCAGGGAAACGAATGGCTTATCCAATCGGATCTGGCCCGCGGGATTCAAAAGGCTGATACAGGTCGATGGCTAGGAATCTTTATCAGATAGCGATCGCTGGATTCAAACTTACAGTTGCCGGTGGCTGGTCTTGTGAAGGTCTCGAGCAGGCGAAGAAGGGAGAGAGAGAGAGATCTGAACTTGGCCCCTCACCTTATAGGGCCCAGGGGCTTCCCGCCTCTCGGGGCGGCCCTTGACCTTGAGTCCCAAGTGATTGGACTTGTTCCCAATCACTGGGTTGGATACGTCCAATTGCGAGGCGATTCCTCGATCGGGGGGTGGTTGTTCACCTGCCTTTGTTTCGGCCACTGCAGGCGCCGACCGGTCTGGCCCGGTATTCAATTGCTAATATGTTGCAATTGTTCCCGGGGATAGCCAATTAAACTGCAGATGTCTGGGTGGATGGGCTGTTAAGAGTCCTGAGTATAACTGCAAATGTCTGGGTTGATGGGCTGTTCATAGCCCTGAGTATCGATCTGGGCCAACTTCCCCAGAGCCGAATATGATATTCTGCCTGCAGCTGTCCGTTTGTGTCTTGTTACCTGCTTTTCCCAGCAGCCTTTCCAGTTAGCCATTTTAAATCGGGTTTTGGCCAAATTAATCGGGAAGCAGCCATTTTACGTGGCTACAGTGTCCTAAAAGGTTAGGTGGGGTTACTGGGTTATGAGGATAAAAGGGATAGGGTGGAGGTGTGGGCTTGGGTAGGGTGCTCTTTCCAAGGACCAGTGCAGACTTGATGGGCCGAATGGCCTCCTTCTGCACTGTAAATTCTATGAATCTACAAATGTATGAATCTAGCAGCCCATGTGGTTCTGCCGCAGTGTCTCATAGGCTCGATCCAGCCCTGGAGGGGATGTGAATCCACCCTCCCCTACCATTTTCCCAAACATCTTGGACAAGTACTCTGTGGGAGTTGGTCCTTCCACACCCTCCAGCAACCCCACGATTCCGACATTCTGCCTCCTAGGGCAGTTCTCCAGATCATTTACATTGGCCCTCGGTGCTT